>NW_007220694.1:0-9548 GCF_000164805.1 Carlito syrichta | reverse complement strand
AATTCTTTACATACAGAGATGTTTTGATCATCTTTTCTTAAAATCCATACCTCTGTAAAGTGGAATGAGATCTTTCCTGGGAGGAATCTTACCTGACAACTCTTTCTAAAGTAACCATATCCCCACAAAGACATTTGGCAATTCTGCTTTATTCTCTTCATAATTCCTATCACTTATATGAATTTATATTGAACTAGTGCTTTGTTTTCCTTTTTTGTTTTCTGAATATATTACTAACATAAAAACTATAAGGGCATCAAATTTGTAAGCCTTGTTCAAAGATTTATACTCAGCCTTTAACACAATGCCTAATACATAGTGTATGCTCAAAACAAATATTAGATCAATAAATAAATCAATCTGTTTATACCTAACCCCAGCACAAAATGTGGTACCTAATTGATAATCTAAATTTGCTTGCTGAACCAAATTGAATTTATAAAATTCTCTAACTGGTGAGGAAACTAGAATTGAGGAGAGCAACTAATGTTTTCAAGTCCACAAATTTAATAAGTGAAGGGTTTGGAACATCACCCCAAGTCTAAGCATACTTTCCGCTCCACTAGCGCTGCTTCAGGGAAACATAAGGGTAGCGTCCAGGCATGTTGATGTCTAGTGATGCAGCCTATTAGAGAGATGAAGCTTAGAGAATTTAGAAATCTATGAGTGAATAGTACACTTCAAATAAACTCAGACAAATATAGAATAGAAATCTATTCATGGTGATTTCTTTGTGGTACTGACAAGAGATCCATATGCTTTACCAACCAGATTTTCCACTACATAGACAAGCCATGAGTCATTTCAGATTTGGGTGATGCAGAATTATTGTTCTGTAATAAAAGGTGAAGATCTTAAGATGTACTTTCTTAAGCACATTTAGATAGGGAAGTGAGCTAAGAGGATACCTTTTGGAAGGACAACATTTTTTTCTTAAGAGGAACTTTAAATCTACACCAGTCCTTGAAAACAAGCACTTGGTAAAACACATTTCATTGTTTTATTATATAACATGAAGGAGTTTCGTCTTGAAAAAATTTTAATGGAAAATATTAATAATGGAAATGGGTGGCTAGAAATAAGTTTATATGTGCCATGTATAATGTTTAGTTTTTTGAAGAGTACTTACCATGGTGGCTGATCAAGATGAATGAGCTGTAAAATGCAGCCAAAGTAGCTGAATGAATTGACCTCTTGAATGAGGTTCTTAGTATTGTTTACCAGAATAATACTGTTTACCAAATATAGATGGAAATAATTTTTACTAAGATGCTACTTTTGACAATAATTAATAGCTACTATCAGCTGCTTCTGAAAGTCTGCTCCTAGTTAGACATAATAAAAAGCACACAGCAGCAGAAAATGACTCATGGCTTGTCTATGTAGTGGAAATAACATATGCTACAGAATCAGTTCAACCCAGTTTCAGATTTTGGTTTTGGTTATTGAGGTTACTGGAGGAGAGATACTGAGGACATTACTGCTCTCTGCTTCTTACAGTAATTTTGAAAATGACATAGAGTGAATATATGAAGTGCTTAACCCAGGGCTTGTCCAAGTAGACAGAACTCAATAAGTCTGCCATAATCTAGAAACATGCTCTAAATCTGTGTATCTTACATTTGACCCAAGCCAAAAGCTCTAGTAGAAAGTTTGGATTTTCTTTGTATCTTTTCAAGAAAATTAAATGCACCTATTTCATAACTAATTACACTGCGTCCTAACCTCTTTCTTTTTTCCTTCGAGATTTTTGTGGCCTCACAACATCTCTGATGCTTCTCATTTAGCTCTCTTTATCCCTCAAATAACAATTACAGCTAATTTTTTTATATACCCAGGTTATGTCACTATTGAATTTATTTTATTTGTGGCTGCTATTTGCTAAATGCTAGAAGAAACTAGCCAGTTACAGATAGATTATTGCAATTTATCCATCCAAGACAAAGGTAAATTAGGGTGTTCAGTCCTCATTCTAAACCTGGGAAGACTCTAAGGTTGGAGGAAATTCTATTTGAAGACTGGAGAATCAGCTTATAGTGAGCTACTAGAGATGGGAACATCTTCCAACCTGCCAAATGCTTCCCAGTATCTTGACTTCAAGGTCCATGATTCACACTTGGTTTTGGCATATGCCCCAGGTAGCCACAGAGGAAGCTGGAGAGATTTGGGAGGAGGGCGTTAAAAAATGTCAAACATTTCTTCAAAGATCTTAGCTATAATTTGTTCCTTTTTCAACTTTAAAGACTTGTCCTTCAAGCTGTGTTTTTCTTCCTACCAATGAAAGACTTACAATGACCATGGAAGTGTAAGACTTTTACCTCCTTATTGATTTGCAGCTATAAACATCAGCCCTTGCCCACTTTGCTATACACTTGTTTCAGATGAAGTCTTCCAAAGAAATCAAGTCTCAATCCCTCTGGATTGGAAAATTCTCCCAAAATACTATCACTTGAGCTTGCCTTTTCTCAACATTCAGGACCTAACACTTTTGCAACATTTAAATTCCCGGAACTGCCTATGACTGAGTCTCTTCTATCCCACATACAGTGCTGCCTGAAATCCATTGGTTTCTGATCGGGGGGAGCCACTGTGAGTGGTTTCAAAACCTGCTTGATTGCAAGCCACAAGAGGGCAGCCATGTCCCAGGACTTCCATTTCTGTGAAGGTAAGGGACAGCACCCTTAAACCCATTTGAGAAACTTTGACATTGAATCCCTATTCAAAGTAGATATCCATACAGGCTGTGGTTAAAATTAATTTTTCATTTCACAACTTTACAAGTGAAATTGAAAATTATTTATAAGGTCATATAATTCTGATTATCTTCCCCCAAAATTCCAACTGTGATATTATGTCTAACTTGTGCCTGTAATTTGAAGTTGTGTTCTTGGAGCCATAACTCTACATGTTTGGACAATGGGCACCTCTTTCTCACAATATTGTAATAGTTAGGTGGAGAATTTCTTTGTCACAAGTCTAGAAAATAATGTTTTAATCTGAGGTACAGTTAAGTATATCACCTAAGAGGCAGAATCTCTAAAAAAAAAAAAAGAAAAAAAACCAAAAACAAAAAAACACCCAAAATGCAAAAGGTAGGGCCCAAGAAAATCCCAACTTTTTTTTGAGTTAGAGTCTCACTCTGTCACCCAGGCTGAAGTGCAGTGGCATGCTCACGGCCACCAGCATCAACCTGCTTGGTTCCAGAGATCCTTTTGCCTCAACCTTCCAAGTAGCCAGAACTACAAGTACATGCTACCAGCCCAGCTAATTTTTTGACTTATTGTAGAGACGAGGTCTCACCATGTTGCCCAGGCTTGTCTCAAGCCTGTGGACTCAGGCAACCCTCTTGCCTCGGCCTCCCAAAGTGCTGGGATTACAAGCTTGAGCTACCACTTTTAAAAGAGTTTTATTTAACGAAGAACATTTGGAAAAAACACTTTCTTTTATGTTTATTTTGCATTCCATTCTTACTTCCACCAGGATATGGTAATTCCTGACTTAGGAAAAAAAAGTGTATGTATATGAGGGGGACCCCTCAAAAACCCTGAATTATCTTTTTGGAGCGCAGGCTTCTTGTAGTACAGACTTCTCCCACTATGTAACTGTTCTGGAAACTCATTGGCATCAGTGTACCAGCTAGCAGTTGTTTTGAGAGGCTGTGTTCAGGTTCAGTGAATTTTTCTTGGAGATTCTTTTAGCATATTTGCCTGTTTCATGATGGGTGATTTACACAAACAATCTAAACTGAGTATTCAGCAGTTTTTAACCAAAAGAGACATAACCCCCATTCCACACCCTCCCTCTTCACTTGCTTTCACCCAAGCAACTATTTTTTTTGTTTCCTCAGATGAAAAAAGTCCTCAAAAGGAAATTTTTGCCAACGTGGAAGAGTTGAAATTTTTTTTAAATGGCAAAAGCACTAAAAGTCATCAAAACTGAGAAGTTCAAAAACTGTTTTGAGCAGTGAGAAAAGCACATCTATAGGTGTATCACATTAAACAGAGAGTACTTTGAAGTTGACTGAAGTTAAGCATGTAAGAATAAATATAAAATTTTTTATAAATATATTCCAGTTTTTGTGGGGGAGGTCCCACTTGCTTATAAGTATACTTTGTCAACATTTCATATTATTCATCAAAGAGCAAAATGATTCCTAATTTCTCTGGCCATCTGAGCAAGTTTGAAATCTATTCAACTCTCAAGTTTATCATTTTATTCCACTTGCATACTTTCCTGTCCTTCCACTCCTCCCAATATATTTAGCTAAATGAGGAGAGTTGCTTGTCATCATTCTCAGATAAAGGATAGAACTCTGTTTCTCCACGGTCCATGATGAATTCAAAGTGTACCTCTTTTCCCGCTCCCTCTCCATCCAGTGCATGTCTTATTTCTCACACATGTGCACGCGTGCCCATTCACAATCACACATGAGCAGCAGGCATGCACATCGTATGCCTCCACCACATTTCCATGGTACCTTCCTACTTCTCCTTTACCCTCTATCCTCCATTGTCTCCTTCCTTTTCCTAAGGTCCGTGAGTGATTTCTCTTTATGGTTTTGTTTACTTAGCTGATTTTTGCAAAGTAGATGGGAGCTAGAAGGTTTACTATAGAAGGTTAGGTTGAGAAACAGTGATTTCCAAAACCAGTCTATCATTAGAATCCCAGTAGAAGGCTAAAGAGTACTCATTGGCAGATCCACTGTCATAGAATAGTAGGTCTTGTATGAAGTCGAGGTACCTGTGATTATAAAAAAAGATACCTCAGGTAATTTGGATGGCTAAAACCCGTGCATTTTGGCCTTGAATTCCCAGTACTTAGGACTAGCAGATATTCCTAAGTGTATGTATTGACTATGTATCAATTAAATTATATTATAGCTAATAGGTGTGATAGCTGGTGATGCTTACCACAGTGTTGAGCAGAATGTTAAATATTCCTTAACACAAAAGATTTGGGGGAAATCTGAGTTCATCAGTAATAAATTTATTTAAGCAGGATTTCCCATATCTTTTAATTGTTGGTGTGAAAATAGAATCTCTATGAGATATATACATCATCAAGCTTAGTTGACTAAGCATCTGTCCCTTGTAATTTACTTATTTATTTATTTTTAGAAAACATCTTGCTGGACCAGTGTTAGGTAGAATACAGTTTAGAGAAACTACTCTGGGATTGGCTCAGCTGCTGACAGAGTGGTACAATATTGCACATCTGCATGGCTTATTTCTTAAGATCTTTTAATCTATGGCTGAACGTTAGAGTTACCTGGAGAACTTTTAAAACTCACAGGTGTCTAGGCTTCACTTGAGACCAATTTAATCAAAATCTCTAGGGGTCAGATGACATATTAGAATTCTTTAAAAGATGATGTTAATGTGTTGATTAGGTTGAGAATCATGGCTTTGAGACAATAATAAAAATGTTAAATATATTTTAAATTATTGGCTACTAACAGTCAGCATTTATTGTTAATTTTGTGCCAAGCATTTTCCTCATGTATCTTCTAGCTAAGTTCTCATGGTTATTTTGGGAGGCAGGTACTATTATTCCTTGTTTCAGTTTGTTTGTGCTGCCATAACAAAATTCTTAAGACTGGGTAATTTATAAGTAAAAGAAATGTATTTATTATAGTTCTTGAAGCTGAAAGTCCAATATCAAACTGCTGGCAGATTTGGTGTCTGGTGACAGCTTGCTCTTTGCTTCATTGTGGTGCCTTGTTGCTGTGTTCTTACCTGGAGGAAGAGGTGGAGGGCAAAAGAGATTAGGGCCTTATTTTCAGCCTCTCGTATAAGGGCAACACCTTACTCAGGAAGATTCTGCCTGAAGGCCTTGCTTCTTCATACTATTGCATTAATGATTAAGTTTCAGCATATAAATTTTGGAGGGTCACATGCATTCAAACCACAAAATTTCCTCTTATCCATGATGAAACTAAGGCATTAGAGAGAAAATGTACAAAAGACATGTGACTTTGGTTTCATATCTAGGCACTTGGATGCCAGCGCTTGGATAATTCACCATTATATGCCTACTACACAGCTTCTCTAAACTTTTTTTTATTGTTGTAGAATCTTTATGTTCTTTAAGGTTACTTATTATCTGCATTTACTATTTTACAATGCTAATAAGAAACCTAATTAGCCCAGCTCTAAGTTTTTCTATTTATAAAATCAAATGCTTTAAATTTTGACCACTGTAAGATCTTTTTGTATTTTTAATCTACTCTATTAGAGAATTCTAATAATAATAATACACCTAATAATAATAATTCTACACCTAAAACATAACTAAAGTTGCCTTTCCCTCCTCTCTCCAGATTTGTCAGTGAAATAGGGAATTGACTTAGGCCCAAATACTCATGCTTATTCTAAGATCTTTTAATCTATGGTAAAATGGCATTCATGTTGTTTCAGGTAGTCAAATAACTCTGCCCTTCTTTCTCTTGGGTAGTAAAAATGTTTTTATTAAATTCACATCAATTAAATCTTAAAAAACCCTTTAAACTTATTATCAATTCTTTATTATAGCAAACCTTACTAGGATGGAACCCAAATGATGAAACTTTTAAATTGTTGAGGAAAATATTCTATTTCTCCTCCATTGAGAAGAAAGGAAGAACAGGGAATTTGAAATTAGAGGCCTCCAAAAGGTACATCACTATTGTTCCTTCCTCTGAAATTCTATTCTACTAATTAAAAATCTGTATATTTAAATAATGTTAGTTTTTCTCTTGGAATCCTTTAGAAATCAACCCAGAGTTAGCTGGTATGACCTCAGCAATAGGAAGACAGATAATCTTCCATTTGGAATTTAGGACATGCAAAATTGTACTGTTATTTATTCTTCTTTCTCTTTTAAACATCCATACTGTTGCTGAAATTAGATATTAAATCCCTAGGGTCTGTGCATTCTTTCCCTTTTGATTCTTAGCTCTTAGCAATAAATTATGAATTTCTCCTAGCAAATAAAGAAGTTGGTTGATGATGGAAGCAATACAGAACCAATCTTCTGTGCAGTCAGCTTTTATAACAACCATACGTATAAACAAATTAATATTCCTCAGGTATTTTAAGATAATGACTCACTAAAAAAAATTATAGATATACGTTTACAATTATGTTTAATATTTGTTATAAAATATTTATATTTTATTTTATATTTATATATTTATGTATTTATTTGCATAATTATATTTTAATATTTTTAACTTATATTTATGTGTAATATATTATATATAATATGCTATTAAGTTGGCCTGTTGTAAATTTATGGACAAACTTGCTATTCAAAGTGAAATAATAATGTCTTACATTTCTGTGGTGCCTTTTATTATTTAACATTCTGTCTTGCTGTCTCTGGATTTTCACAACCCTGGACAGAAGGCAAGGTAGATTTCTATTTCTGTGAGTCACTTTGCTCAGAACACAATTTGACCCAAAATGAGCAAAGCAAATACTATCTGTTCTAATAACTGGTTGTGATTTTACATAAGGATGAGTTTTCATTTGAGAACACTTAAAAACTGGTTTTCTAATTAGAAAGAAAAAAATGTTCCTAAAATATATACAGACAACAAAAACACTACCATTTAGGAGCTGAGCATGACTGTGTCATCACCTTTGAATTGTACATGAGTCGTTGGAGAACCTTGGTCTAAGATTCCAGTGGTGCCCAGGTCTCTCAACTGTGGACATTACATAGAGAGTCATGTCCTTGGCTCCCTGGGTTTCAAAGATCGAAGACTGAAATCCTCTACAAATCACCTGAAAATGTTCCCTGAACACTAAACATAGTTTTTAAAAAAATGTTTAAGTGTTTAAATTTAAATATTCTTGTAAAAATAGTTTCACAATGGATGACAAGTACCAATAACTTAAAAGGGTCTAATCTTATTGTGTAAACAATACTTTCAACTTTTTTGTTTTCCTTCAGAATGAATTTCTCTTAGTTTTGTCCCCTATTCTTTTGGCAGACATCACGTATCTTTTCTACACTCAGTAACTTCACATCTCTTACTTCATAATTTGTAAAATTGACAGACTAATAATACTTGCTTCATAAATGTTTTAAATTTATATAAGATAAGACACATCAAATGTTTAGTAGACTGACTTTCACATTCTGGGAGTGCTATTAATTGTAGGTATTATTAACAATAACAAAATGTATTTCAATAGGGTTCTATTCAATAAATTTGAAATACATCTTCCAAATATCTTTAAAAGATCTTTTAGGTAATATAAAGCAAAGGATATTCCAGATAATATAGAGAAAGGCTGTTAATGCACAGTAATTTGCTTAATCTTCACAAATACCTTCTGAACTGATTTAATTAAGCCCATTTTATTGATGTGGATCTGGATCTCAGTAGGATTATTTATAACTTAGCCTAGCAAAGGTGTACTGTTAAAAATTAGCTGAGCTGGAACTTAAACTCAGGTTTTGACTCCTAGCCCAGTGCTCTTTTCAATTCACAATAATTGAATATCTAAGATTTTTTATCTTTGACCACCCTTGCTTGTTAAACTCGAAAGCAAATGACAGTATGAAAACCTTGCACACTGCACTGCTTATTTTATTATTTTGGGGTTTTTCTTCAATAAATAACAAACTATAGTGATTTTTACTCAATATTTACTTGATTGGTAATTAGAAAGCTAATTACCTCTGGCTCTTGAGATTCCTCTTACAACACAAGCATTATGTCACCTGTCTTAAAGATGGAGATCATTAGACACAATGAGAGAAACTCCTAACTATGTACCCTGTAATGATGTGAACTTATTGTCCATTTCTCTATAAAGGATCCCCTCTCTTCCTCTAAGATTGCAAATCAAAACTTAATGGACTTCGCACTAATACTTCATTTTTCCCTCATGGATACTATTGGCCTCATAATTAACTACAAATTTCCCATGATGTTACATGCTTAGAGAACAACTTGAGTTTATCTTTAGCAAGTGGACTCAACACCATGCATCTTTGTGTCTTGCCTTTATTTGTGGTGCCTTCTTCCTTTCCCCCTTTATATTATTTTTCTTTTATTCTTCATATAAATTTGAAATTATTTTTATTTTGTATAGATCTCTGTAAATGCCTAAAACCCTTCTGGCACAAACAAATCTTCAACTTTTGCATGAGTTGATCATCTGATTTCTGGATACCTGGCAGGTGTTTCCAAAGAAAAACTTGGATATATCATATTTGTCATCTTGCTTTGGTTTACCCAGCCAATTTGTAGCAATACATCTCTGGGGTCTATAATAGGTTTAGGACTGCTTTTGAGTGGCAAATATAATGTAAAAAGATTAAGTATCCCTGCAGAAAGTTGCAAACACGTTTCTTTATATGAGAATTATTAGGTCATATTTTGTTGAGGAAATTGTAGCCTTTTGTATTAGTCATTTTATTTTTTTTATTTTTTTTTAGTTGGAGTCTCACTCTGTCGCCCAGACTGGAGTGCAGTGGCCACTCCTGGCCCCCGCAGCCTCGACCTGCTGGGCTCCGGCGATCCTTCCGCCTCTGCCTTCTGAGTAGCCGAAATT
>NW_007220693.1:0-9545 GCF_000164805.1 Carlito syrichta | reverse complement strand
AATTCTTTACATACAGAGATGTTTTGATCATCTTTTCTTAAAATCCATACCTCTGTAAAGTGGAATGAGATCTTTCCTGGGAGGAATCTTACCTGACAACTCTTTCTAAAGTAACCATATCCCCACAAAGACATTTGGCAATTCTGCTTTATTCTCTTCATAATTCCTATCACTTATATGAATTTATATTGAACTAGTGCTTTGTTTTCCTTTTTTGTTTTCTGAATATATTACTAACATAAAAACTATAAGGGCATCAAATTTGTAAGCCTTGTTCAAAGATTTATACTCAGCCTTTAACACAATGCCTAATACATAGTGTATGCTCAAAACAAATATTAGATCAATAAATAAATCAATCTGTTTATACCTAACCCCAGCACAAAATGTGGTACCTAATTGATAATCTAAATTTGCTTGCTGAACCAAATTGAATTTATAAAATTCTCTAACTGGTGAGGAAACTAGAATTGAGGAGAGCAACTAATGTTTTCAAGGCCACAAATTTAATAAGTGAAGCGTTTGGAACATCACCCCAAGTCTAAGCATACTTTCCGCTCCACTAGCGCTGCTTCAGGGAAACATAAGGGTAGCGTCCAGGCATGTTGATGTCTAGTGATGCAGCCTATTAGAGAGATGAAGCTTAGAGAATTTAGAAATCTATGAGTGAATAGTACACTTCAAATAAACTCAGACAAATATAGAATAGAAATCTATTCATGGTGATTTCTTTGTGGTACTGACAAGAGATCCATATGCTTTACCAACCAGATTTTCCACTACATAGACAAGCCATGAGTCATTTCAGATTTGGGTGATGCAGAATTATTGTTCTGTAATAAAAGGTGAAGATCTTAAGATGTACTTTCTTAAGCACATTTAGATAGGGAAGTGAGCTAAGAGGATACCTTTTGGAAGGACAACATTTTTTTCTTAAGAGGAACTTTAAATCTACACCAGTCCTTGAAAACAAGCACTTGGTAAAACACATTTCATTGTTTTATTATATAACATGAAGGAGTTTCGTCTTGAAAAAATTTTAATGGAAAATATTAATAATGGAAATGGGTGGCTAGAAATAAGTTTATATGTGCCATGTATAATGTTTAGTTTTTTGAAGAGTACTTACCATGGTGGCTGATCAAGATGAATGAGCTGTAAAATGCAGCCAAAGTAGCTGAATGAATTGACCTCTTGAATGAGGTTCTTAGTATTGTTTACCAGAATAATACTGTTTACCAAATATAGATGGAAATAATTTTTACTAAGATGCTACTTTTGACAATAATTAATAGCTACTATCAGCTGCTTCTGAAAGTCTGCTCCTAGTTAGACATAATAAAAAGCACACAGCAGCAGAAAATGACTCATGGCTTGTCTATGTAGTGGAAATAACATATGCTACAGAATCAGTTCAACCCAGTTTCAGATTTTGGTTTTGGTTATTGAGGTTACTGGAGGAGAGATACTGAGGACATTACTGCTCTCTGCTTCTTACAGTAATTTTGAAAATGACATAGAGTGAATATATGAAGTGCTTAACCCAGGGCTTGTCCAAGTAGACAGAACTCAATAAGTCTGCCATAATCTAGAAACATGCTCTAAATCTGTGTATCTTACATTTGACCCAAGCCAAAAGCTCTAGTAGAAAGTTTGGATTTTCTTTGTATCTTTTCAAGAAAATTAAATGCACCTATTTCATAACTAATTACACTGCGTCCTAACCTCTTTCTTTTTTCCTTCGAGATTTTTGTGGCCTCACAACATCTCTGATGCTTCTCATTTAGCTCTCTTTATCCCTCAAATAACAATTACAGCTAATTTTTTTATATACCCAGGTTATGTCACTATTGAATTTATTTTATTTGTGGCTGCTATTTGCTAAATGCTAGAAGAAACTAGCCAGTTACAGATAGATTATTGCAATTTATCCATCCAAGACAAAGGTAAATTAGGGTGTTCAGTCCTCATTCTAAACCTGGGAAGACTCTAAGGTTGGAGGAAATTCTATTTGAAGACTGGAGAATCAGCTTATAGTGAGCTACTAGAGATGGGAACATCTTCCAACCTGCTAAATGCTTCCCAGTATCTTGACTTCAAGGTCCATGATTCACACTTGGTTTTGGCATATGCCCCAGGTAGCCACAGAGGAAGCTGGAGAGATTTGGGAGGAGGGCATTAAAAAATGTCAAACATTTCTTCAAAGATCTTAGCTATAATTTGTTCCTTTTTCAACTTTAAAGACTTGTCCTTCAAGCTGTGTTTTTCTTCCTACCAATGAAAGACTTACAATGACCATGGAAGTGTAAAGACTTTTACCTCCTTATTGATTTGCAGCTATAAACATCAGCCCTTGCCCACTTTGCTATACACTTGTTTCGGATGAAGTCTTCCAAGAAATCAAGTCTCAATCCCTCTGGATTGGAAAATTCTCCCAAAATACTATCACTTGAGCTTGCCTTTTCTCAACATTCAGGACCTAACACTTTTGCAACATTTAAATTCCCGGAACTGCCCATGACTGAGTCTCTTCTATCCCACATACAGTGCTGCCTGAAATCCATTGGTTTCTGATCGGGGGGAGCCACTGTGAGTGGTTTCAAAACCTGCTTGATTGCAAGCCACAAGAGGGCAGCCATGTCCCAGGACTTCCATTTCTGTGAAGGTAAGGGACAGCACCCTTAAACCCATTTGAGAAACTTTGACATTGAATCCCTATTCAAAGTAGATATCCATACAGGTTGTGGTTAAAATTAATTTTTCATTTCACAACTTTACAAGTGAAATTGAAAATTATTTATAAGGTCATATAATTCTGATTATCTTCCCCCAAAATTCCAACTGTGATATTATGTCTAACTTGTGCCTGTAATTTGAAGTTGTGTTCTTGGAGCCATAACTCTACATGTTTGGACAATGGGCACCTCTTTCTCACAATATTGTAATAGTTAGGTGGAGAATTTCTTTGTCACAAGTCTAGAAAATAATGTTTTAATCTGAGGTACAGTTAAGTATATCACCTAAGAGGCAGAATCTCTAAAAAAAAAAAAAGAAAAAAAACCAAAAACAAAAAAACACCCAAAATGCAAAAGGTAGGGCCCAAGAAAATCCCAACTTTTTTTTGAGTTAGAGTCTCACTCTGTCACCCAGGCTGAAGTGCAGTGGCATGCTCACGGCCACCAGCATCAACCTGCTTGGTTCCAGAGATCCTTTTGCCTCAACCTTCCAAGTAGCCAGAACTACAAGTACATGCTACCAGCCCAGCTAATTTTTTGACTTATTGTAGAGACGAGGTCTCACCATGTTGCCCAGGCTTGTCTCAAGCCTGTGGACTCAGGCAACCCTCTTGCCTCGGCCTCCCAAAGTGCTGGGATTACAAGCTTGAGCCACCACTTTT
The DNA here is from genome assembly GCF_000164805.1 of Carlito syrichta. NCBI lineage: Eukaryota > Metazoa > Chordata > Mammalia > Primates > Tarsiidae > Carlito > Carlito syrichta. The sequence continues at coordinate 6,148 of NW_007220693.1, read as the reverse complement.
AAAAGAGTTTTATTTAACGAAGAACATTTGGAAAAAACACTTTCTTTTATGTTTATTTTGCATTCCATTCTTACTTCCACCAGGATATGGTAATTCCTGACTTAGGAAAAAAAAGTGTATGTATATGAGGGGGACCCCTCAAAAACCCTGAATTATCTTTTTGGAGCGCAGGCTTCTTGTAGTACAGACTTCTCCCACTATGTAACTGTTCTGGAAACTCATTGGCATCAGTGTACCAGCTAGCAGTTGTTTTGAGAGGCTGTGTTCAGGTTCAGTGAATTTTTCTTGGAGATTCTTTTAGCATATTTGCCTGTTTCATGATGGGTGATTTACACAAACAATCTAAACTGAGTATTCAGCAGTTTTTAACCAAAAGAGACATAACCCCCATTCCACACCCTCCCTCTTCACTTGCTTTCACCCAAGCAACTATTTTTTTTGTTTCCTCAGATGAAAAAAGTCCTCAAAAGGAAATTTTTGCCAACGTGGAAGAGTTGAAATTTTTTTTAAATGGCAAAAGCACTAAAAGTCATCAAAACTGAGAAGTTCAAAAACTGTTTTGAGCAGTGAGAAAAGCACATCTATAGGTGTATCACATTAAACAGAGAGTACTTTGAAGTTGACTGAAGTTAAGCATGTAAGAATAAATATAAAATTTTTTATAAATATATTCCAGTTTTTGTGGGGGAGGTCCCACTTGCTTATAAGTATACTTTGTCAACATTTCATATTATTCATCAAAGAGCAAAATGATTCCTAATTTCTCTGGCCATCTGAGCAAGTTTGAAATCTATTCAACTCTCAAGTTTATCATTTTATTCCACTTGCATACTTTCCTGTCCTTCCACTCCTCCCAGTATATTTAGCTAAATGAGGAGAGTTGCTTGTCATCATTCTCAGATAAAGGATAGAACTCTGTTTCTCCACGGTCCATGATGAATTCAAAGTGTACCTCTTTTCCCGCTCCCTCTCCATCCAGTGCATGTCTTATTTCTCACACATGTGCACGCGTGCCCATTCACAATCACACATGAGCAGCAGGCATGCACATCGTATGCCTCCACCACATTTCCATGGTACCTTCCTACTTCTCCTTTACCCTCTATCCTCTATTGTCTCCTTCCTTTTCCTAAGGTCCGTGAGTGATTTCTCTTTATGGTTTTGTTTACTTAGCTGATTTTTGCAAAGTAGATGGGAGCTAGAAGGTTTACTATAGAAGGTTAGGTTGAGAAACAGTGATTTCCAAAACCAGTCTATCATTAGAATCCCAGTAGAAGGCTAAAGAGTACTCATTGGCAGATCCACTGTCATAGAATAGTAGGTCTTGTATGAAGTCGAGGTACCTGTGATTATAAAAAAAGATACCTCAGGTAATTTGGATGGCTAAACCCCGTGCATTTTGGCCTTGAATTCCCAGTACTTAGGACTAGCAGATATTCCTAAGTGTATGTATTGACTATGTATCAATTAAATTATATTATAGCTAATAGGTGTGATAGCTGGTGATGCTTACCACAGTGTTGAGCAGAATGTTAAATATTCCTTAACACAAAAGATTTGGGGGAAATCTGAGTTCATCAGTAATAAATTTATTTAAGCAGGATTTCCCATATCTTTTAATTGTTGGTGTGAAAATAGAATCTCTATGAGATATATACATCATCAAGCTTAGTTGACTAAGCATCTGTCCCTTGTAATTTACTTATTTATTTATTTTTAGAAAACATCTTGCTGGACCAGTGTTAGGTAGAATACAGTTTAGAGAAACTACTCTGGGATTGGCTCAGCTGCTGACAGAGTGGTACAATATTGCACATCTGCATGGCTTATTTCTTAAGATCTTTTAATCTATGGCTGAACGTTAGAGTTACCTGGAGAACTTTTAAAACTCACAGGTGTCTAGGCTTCACTTGAGACCAATTTAATCAAAATCTCTAGGGGTCAGATGACATATTAGAATTCTTTAAAAGATGATGTTAATGTGTTGATTAGGTTGAGAATCATGGCTTTGAGACAATAATAAAAATGTTAAATATATTTTAAATTATTGGCTACTAACAGTCAGCATTTATTGTTAATTTTGTGCCAAGCATTTTCCTCATGTATCTTCTAGCTAAGTTCTCATGGTTATTTTGGGAGGCAGGTACTATTATTCCTTGTTTCAGTTTGTTTGTGCTGCCATAACAAAATTCTTAAGACTGGGTAATTTATAAGTAAAAGAAATGTATTTATTATAGTTCTTGAAGCTGAAAGTCCAATATCAAACTGCTGGCAGATTTGGTGTCTGGTGACAGCTTGCTCTTTGCTTCATTGTGGTGCCTTGTTGCTGTGTTCTTACCTGGAGGAAGAGGTGGAGGGCAAAAGAGATTAGGGCCTTATTTTCAGCCTCTCGTATAAGGGCAACACCTTACTCAGGAAGATTCTGCCTGAAGGCCTTGCTTCTTCATACTATTGCATTAATGATTAAGTTTCAGCATATAAATTTTGGAGGGTCACATGCATTCAAACCACAAAATTTCCTCTTATCCATGATGAAACTAAGGCATTAGAGAGAAAATGTACAAAAGACATGTGACTTTGGTTTCATATCTAGGCACTTGGATGCCAGCGCTTGGATAATTCACCATTATATGCCTACTACACAGCTTCTCTAAACTTTTTTTTATTGTTGTAGAATCTTTATGTTCTTTAAGGTTACTTATTATCTGCATTTACTATTTTACAATGCTAATAAGAAACCTAATTAGCCCAGCTCTAAGTTTTTCTATTTATAAAATCAAATGCTTTAAATTTTGACCACTGTAAGATCTTTTTGTATTTTTAATCTACTCTATTAGAGAATTCTAATAATAATAATACACCTAATAATAATAATTCTACACCTAAAACATAACTAAAGTTGCCTTCCCTCCTCTCTCCAGATTTGTCAGTGAAATAGGGAATTGACTTAGGCCAAATACTCATGCTTATTTCTTAAGATCTTTTAATCTATGGTAAAATGGCATTCATGTTGTTTCAGGTAGTCAAATAACTCTGCCCTTCTTTCTCTTGGGTAGTAAAAATGTTTTTATTAAATTCACATCAATTAAATCTTAAAAAACCCTTTAAACTTATTATCAATTCTTTATTATAGCAAACCTTACTAGGATGGAACCCAAATGATGAAACTTTTAAATTGTTGAGGAAAATATTCTATTTCTCCTCCATTGAGAAGAAAGGAAGAACAGGGAATTTGAAATTAGAGGCCTCCAAAAGGTACATCACTATTGTTCCTTCCTCTGAAATTCTATTCTACTAATTAAAAATCTGTATATTTAAATAATGTTAGTTTTTCTCTTGGAATCCTTTAGAAATCAACCCAGAGTTAGCTGGTATGACCTCAGCAATAGGAAGACAGATAATCTTCCATTTGGAATTTAGGACATGCAAAATTGTACTGTTATTTATTCTTCTTTCTCTTTTAAACATCCATACTGTTGCTGAAATTAGATATTAAATCCCTAGGGTCTGTGCATTCTTTCCCTTTTGATTCTTAGCTCTTAGCAATAAATTATGAATTTCTCCTAGCAAATAAAGAAGTTGGTTGATGATGGAAGCAATACAGAACCAATCTTCTGTGCAGTCAGCTTTTATAACAACCATACGTATAAACAAATTAATATTCCTCAGGTATTTTAAGATAATGACTCACTAAAAAAAATTATAGATATACGTTTACAATTATGTTTAATATTTGTTATAAAATATTTATATTTTATTTTATATTTATATATTTATGTATTTATTTGCATAATTATATTTTAATATTTTTAACTTATATTTATGTGTAATATATTATATATAATATGCTATTAAGTTGGCCTGTTGTAAATTTATGGACAAACTTGCTATTCAAAGTGAAATAATAATGTCTTACATTTCTGTGGTGCCTTTTATTATTTAACATTCTGTCTTGCTGTCTCTGGATTTTCACAACCCTGGACAGAAGGCAAGGTAGATTTCTATTTCTGTGAGTCACTTTGCTCAGAACACAATTTGACCCAAAATGAGCAAAGCAAATACTATCTGTTCTAATAACTGGTTGTGATTTTACATAAGGATGAGTTTTCATTTGAGAACACTTAAAAACTGGTTTTCTAATTAGAAAGAAAAAAATGTTCCTAAAATATATACAGACAACAAAAACACTACCATTTAGGAGCTGAGCATGACTGTGTCATCACCTTTGAATTGTACATGAGTCGTTGGAGAACCTTGGTCTAAGATTCCAGTGGTGCCCAGGTCTCTCAACTGTGGACATTACATAGAGAGTCATGTCCTTGGCTCCTGGGTTTCAAAGATCGAAGACTGAAATCCTCTACAAATCACTGAAAATGTTCCTGAACACTAAACATAGTTTTTAAAAAAATGTTTAAGTGTTTAAATTTAAATATTCTTGTAAAAATAGTTTCACAATGGATGACAAGTACCAATAACTTAAAAGGGTCTAATCTTATTGTGTAAACAATACTTTCAACTTTTTTGTTTTCCTTCAGAATGAATTTCTCTTAGTTTTGTCCCCTATTCTTTTGGCAGACATCATGTATCTTTTCTACACTCAGTAACTTCACATCTCTTACTTCATAATTTGTAAAATTGACAGACTAATAATACTTGCTTCATAAATGTTTTAAATTTATATAAGATAAGACACATCAAATGTTTAGTAGACTGACTTTCACATTCTGGGAGTGCTATTAATTGTAGGTATTATTAACAATAACAAAATGTATTTCAATAGGGTTCTATTCAATAAATTTGAAATACATCTTCCAAATATCTTTAAAAGATCTTTTAGGTAATATAAAGCAAAGGATATTCCAGATAATATAGAGAAAGGCTGTTAATGCACAGTAATTTGCTTAATCTTCACAAATACCTTCTGAACTGATTTAATTAAGCCCATTTTATTGATGTGGATCTGGATCTCAGTAGGATTATTTATAACTTAGCCTAGCAAAGGTGTACTGTTAAAAATTAGCTGAGCTGGAACTTAAACTCAGGTTTTGACTCCTAGCCCAGTGCTCTTTTCAATTCACAATAATTGAATATCTAAGATTTTTTATCTTTGACCACCCTTGCTTGTTAAACTCGAAAGCAAATGACAGTATGAAAACCTTGCACACTGCACTGCTTATTTTATTATTTTGGGGTTTTTCTTCAATAAATAACAAACTATAGTGATTTTTACTCAATATTTACTTGATTGGTAATTAGAAAGCTAATTACCTCTGGCTCTTGAGATTCCTCTTACAACACAAGCATTATGTCACCTGTCTTAAAGATGGAGATCATTAGACACAATGAGAGAAACTCCTAACTATGTACCCTGTAATGATGTGAACTTATTGTCCATTTCTCTATAAAGGATCCCCTCTCTTCCTCTAAGATTGCAAATCAAAACTTAATGGACTTCGCACTAATACTTCATTTTTCCCTCATGGATACTATTGGCCTCATAATTAACTACAAATTTCCCATGATGTTACATGCTTAGAGAACAACTTGAGTTTATCTTTAGCAAGTGGACTCAACACCATGCATCTTTGTGTCTTGCCTTTATTTGTGGTGCCTTCTTCCTTTCCCCCTTTATATTATTTTTCTTTTATTCTTCATATAAATTTGAAATTATTTTTATTTTGTATAGATCTCTGTAAATGCCTAAAACCCTTCTGGCACAAACAAATCTTCAACTTTTGCATGAGTTGATCATCTGATTTCTGGATACCTGGCAGGTGTTTCCAAAGAAAAACTTGGATATATCATATTTGTCATCTTGCTTTGGTTTACCCAGCCAATTTGTAGCAATACATCTCTGGGGTCTATAATAGGTTTAGGACTGCTTTTGAGTGGCAAATATAATGTAAAAAGATTAAGTATCCCTGCAGAAAGTTGCAAACACGTTTCTTTATATGAGAATTATTAGGTCATATTTTGTTGAGGAAATTGTAGCCTTTTGTATTAGTCATTTTATTTTTTTTATTTTTTTTTAGTTGGAGTCTCACTCTGTCGCCCAGACTGGAGTGCAGTGGCCACTCCTGGCCCCCGCAGCCTCGACCTGCTGGGCTCCGGCGATCCTTCCGCCTCTGCCTTCTGAGTAGCCGAAATT
>NW_007220692.1:0-4284 GCF_000164805.1 Carlito syrichta | reverse complement strand
TTGATCATCTGATTTCTGGATACCTGGCAGGTGTTTCCAAAGAAAAACTTGGATATATCATATTTGTCATCTTGCTTTGGTTTACCCAGCCAATTTGTAGCAATACATCTCTGGGGTCTATAATAGGTTTAGGACTGCTTTTGAGTGGCAAATATAATGTAAAAAGATTAAGTATCCCTGCAGAAAGTTGCAAACACGTTTCTTTATATGAGAATTATTAGGTCATATTTTGTTGAGGAAATTGTAGCCTTTTGTATTAGTCATTTTATTTTTTTTATTTTTTTTTAGTTGGAGTCTCACTCTGTCGCCCAGACTGGAGTGCAGTGGCCACTCCTGGCCACCGCAGCCTCGACCTGCTGGGCTCCGGCGATCCTTCCGCCTCTGCCTTCTGAGTAGCCGAAATTACAGGCATGCGCTACCACACCTGGCTAATTTTTTGATTTATTGTAGAGATGAGGTCTTGCTGCCCAGGCGGGTCTCGAACCTTTGGGCTCAGGCAATCCACTCACCTCAGCCTCCCGAAGGCGTGGGAATACAGGGTGAGCCACCGAGCCCGGCTATTAGTCATTTTAAAAAGATTAGACAAGGCATTAAAAATTATGCCACAGAAAAGAATGCCCTGCTGTAAATTGGGTTGACTGGACGCTCCAAGACTCTAAGTGAAATCTCTCATTCATAAATCAAATGATTGGATAAAGATTCTACTTAGCACACACACACTATATATATATATATATTCCTTTACATAATACTTTAGTATCTTACAAAACATTTATTTAAAATATTTCCAATAGTGCCATCCAATTGCCTTTCTTTCCCACTGACTTCCTACCCAGCACCTTTAAATTGGGCAGCAGGAGACGTTGTACTGAACATATTATCTTTATAATTTCACAGGTCCCTCAGCTGGAGTTCAGGATCAATTCTCACACTTTAATCCTATCTGCCAAAGAATTTTTAAACTACATAACTGACAAATAACCTCAGCTGTAATTTATGGATCTTTCCTCCATGGGACATAGTTATACCTGGTTTTTAATACAAATTGCCTTACCATACTGTAAAAGCTGAGTGGTCTTACCAAGACAACTGACTCCACACACAAAAACAAACAGGAAAAACAAAACAGATGAGCACCAGCAAAACAACGGCCAGGTGTTATATCTATAACAAAGGACACATTCTGGACTCAGCCTCATTATATTTTTTCATTCTCAGTCTAACATTATTGTATTCCTTTGAAAAATAAATAAATAAATTTCATTGGTACTCTTCAAATTCGTCTCCCAAGAGGGCATTCTTGCCACGTCATCATTTACCTTCCTAGTTAGAATATTATGATTCGTAAAAACATGATATATAAATACTTAGATGGTGGTGTTTACTGAGTATTTGGAAAATATGACAGCTTTGTAAATATCATTTATACATTAAGACTTTATAGTGTCAATGCAAAATTTCCCCCATAGCCAATTCCTTATTTGACTGCCACATTCAGCCACTTCAAGAGAAGAGCAGTGTGCCTGAAACTGTATGTATCCCCTTCCCTCCCCATTCCTAGTCCTCTTTCTATGTTCATGTTTTGGTGAATGCCCTGATCATCTTGCTTTCCCTCACTGAGGATTTTTAATCTGATACCTGCCAAGCAGTTCCTCAATCTTCTCTCATTTTCCTCACTGCTATTGTAAACTCACACCCGCATTAACATCATAGGTCCCCACCCTCGTTCTTCTGGATTTTGTTTTTTAAACCAGAGAGATCCTTCCAAAGTGTCATTCAATCATGCTAATCCCTGTATAAAATGCTTTGGTGTGGTTGAGCTCTTTCTTTTTTAAAGAAAGCTTCTTTTAGAAGTTTTAAGCTCTTTGACGTGGCTGCAAGGTTCTTCCAGATCTGCTTACTTCTTCAACTTCACCATTCACCTTCTGATATCCATTGTGCTAACTGTATCAAGCTACTTTTATTTTTATGATGAATTTTGTATTCTTTTTCAAATTATCACTCCTTTTTTAGGCAAGACATCTTCTCCAATGACTTTTCCTCTGCCAAAACTTATTTAGGTGTCCTGCTACCAGATACTTGGATATTATTTCCCAGTATACTACTTGTTCACTGTATTTTAATTGTTTATCTCATGTCTGTATCTCGCCCACCAGATTGCAAGTGATCTACGGCCTGTTAATCTTCTAATGCACAGCACCTAGCAGCGAACATGCTACTCAATTCATGCTTTTTCAATGCAAATATTATGTCTCATTCTCCAGGTTTCTTTTTTTTTTTTTTTTTGAGTTGGAGTCTCACTCTGTCACCCAGACTGGAGTGCAGTGGCCACCCCCGGCCACCGCAGCCTCCACCTGCTGGGCTCTGGTGATCCTTCCACCTCAGCCTTCCAAGGAGCCAGAATTACAGGCATGTGCTACCACGCCTGGCTGATTTTTTGATTGACTGTAGAGATGAGGTCTCCCTGCCCAGGCGGGTCTCGAACCCGTGGGCTCAGGCAAGCCACTCACCTCAGCCTCCCAAAGGCGCGGGATTACAGGCTGAGCCACCGAGCCCGGCCAGGTTTCTTTTTATATTCCTCCAATAGCAATTTAGGTTATAGGCTCATTGTTCAAATTATTTTAAAAAGTACTTATAAATACATTAAACTTCTAATTAATTAAAATATACTAGATGACTAATTCTTTAAAAAATTTATGGATACCCATTATAGGGACATCAAAAAGGACCTGCACATAAAACTTTCCAAAGATAAATCTGTTTAATTTCAAAACAACCTCAGAATGTTTATTTCAGGAACAATATAGCATGGGCTTTCATTGTAACCAATATTTACATGAAAGTAGAATGTAGTTCATTCAAAAATTTTATTTTGTCAAGGGTCATAATACTGCTTGACATTACAAAATATTGCAAGGTATTTTATAGCAGACTTCTAAATAACTTCTTTTAAATATTGAAATATTTATATATACATTCAAACGGCAAAGATAAAATATTGGTCATATTTTTCCATTTGGGAAACTTTTGTGTTCCTTTGAGCAACATGATAAAAATCTAACTTGAACAAATAGAGTAAGTTTGTAGTGCATTCCCGGCTCTGGGACACTTTGCTTGTCTTTTTCTGTTAAGTTTTTAGCTTACTTGGTACATAACCACTACTTTTGCTTAAAGGTCAGCCAAGAGTAAAGTTATACCTTGCTGGTGGTGAGATGTAAACAATGTGTGATCTTGCCCTGCCATTTTTCTTAAATCTTCCACAGAGTCAGGTGAAATTTGTGCCAGTATTCATAAAAGGAGATTCTGTTTTAGAATCTGTATTGTATTATTCAATAAATATTTCAAGGTGTCTGCAAACAGGGATTAATGGGTATTATATTTCTGGAAACCAGAAATGTATCAGTCCAAAGAATTAAATAAAACATTCATGTCTGATACTCACCTAAACTGTAACTTAAAATAAAATATGTGCAAACTTCCTTTCATTTTGTTTCATTTTCTTGTCATAAGATAGTACCAAACAAAATTAAATAAGACAAAAATGAAAGGGAGATTTTAAGAAATCTAAAATTGACCTTTACTCTGAAAAGTAATAGTCAAAGATGCTGTCTGTGTGCAATCAAATCATCTGAATGGAAAACATATGCTTCAACATATCAGTGGTGTGTTTGCCGACACTGTACTGTACACTGGTGCAATTGGAGGCACCCAGACAAGAAGGGACAGTACTGTAAAGTATTTCAACAAAAGTTTTAGGTGTATGTATTCAAACATTCAATTGTTAAAATTACTGTATTCTATGGAAAATCTCTGGGCTTTAAAAAAATCTACTTATGTCATTATTAGAAAAGAATTTGTACCCAATGAGTTGGATTTTTATTTAATGCTTAAGAGATTTATCAGTGATCTTAAATGGATTTCTATACATTATAAAACTCCTACAAGAGCCTTGCAGAATGCGTCACCATGGTGTTTGTGTCTGTTTTTACTTCAGAAAATTCTGTAAATAAAGAAGCTATTGTACTGTCTGGATTACCAATGAATTCCTTTGAAATAACACCTGACAAAAGCAATTCATGAAGAAGACATTTTGCAGTATCTTGTTTCATGCAAGGTATTCAAATGAAATAAAAAGTTTATTAAGTGAAAAGTGGCATTCCAGCAACCTTTACTTGCAATTATTTCCTTATCCATGACACTGAATGTATTTGTGTTTATTTGACATTTACCTCTCTATTGTAAATTGTGCAAATTCTTTGCTACTATATGATGGACTCAGAGGAT
>NW_007220691.1:0-4166 GCF_000164805.1 Carlito syrichta | reverse complement strand
AGTAATAGTCAAAGATGCTGTCTGTGTGCAATCAAATCATCTGAATGGAAAACATATGCTTCAACATATCAGTGGTGTGTTTGCCGACACTGTACTGTACACTGGTGCAATTGGAGGCACCCAGACAAGAAGGGACAGTACTGTAAAGTATTTCAACAAAAGTTTTAGGTGTATGTATTCAAACATTCAATTGTTAAAATTACTGTATTCTATGGAAAATCTCTGGGCTTTAAAAAAATCTACTTATGTCATTATTAGAAAAGAATTTGTACCCAATGAGTTGGATTTTTATTTAATGCTTAAGAGATTTATCAGTGATCTTAAATGGATTTCTATACATTATAAAACTCCTACAAGAGCCTTGCAGAATGCGTCACCATGGTGTTTGTGTCTGTTTTTACTTCAGAAAATTCTGTAAATAAAGAAGCTATTGTACTGTCTGGATTACCAATGAATTCCTTTGAAATAACACCTGACAAAAGCAATTCATGAAGAAGACATTTTGCAGTATCTTGTTTCATGCAAGGTATTCAAATGAAATAAAAAGTTTATTAAGTGAAAAGTGGCATTCCAGCAACCTTTACTTGCAATTATTTCCTTATCCATGACACTGAATGTATTTGTGTTTATTTGACATTTACCTCTCTATTGTAAATTGTGCAAATTCTTTGCTACTATATGATGGACTCAGAGGATTCTTGTTCCTGGTTTTCATTGCATTCTTCAAAACTTAAAATTTGGAGTTTTTCACCAATTTGGGAATTTGCAATTTATTTCTTTTATGTAAGTATCAGTATGTTTGAGGGGAATGTGTGCACATTTACAATTCTTGTGTAGCCAAAATTACCCATGCACAGGGCAGTCCACACCACAATACATGATATGGTTCAGATCAGTGCTGGGATTAAGATACTGGGAGTTAAAGAATATCCGCATTTTTAATATTCACGGCTGTATCCAGGTTGTTTTTCCAAGATCTTGCATTCCTTCACCTTTCTGCCAGCAGGATTAGAGAGTTTCCCTTTGCTACCTGTTTAAAAGTTCTACTCTGGACTGGGCTTGGTGGCTCAGCCTGTAATCCCAGTGCTTTGGGAGGCTGAGGTGAGTGGATTGCCTGAGCCCACGGGTTCCTGATCTGCCCTGGCAACTTGGCGAGACCTCATCTTTACGATAAATCAATAAAACAAAAAAACTAGCCGGGCGTGGTAGCGTGTGCCTGTAGTTCCGGCTACTTGAAAGGCTGAGGTGGAAGGACCGCTGGAGCCCAGCAGGTGGAGGCTGCAGTGGCCGAGTGCATGCCACTGCACTCCAGTCTGGGAGATGGAGTGAGACTCCAACTCAGAAAAAACAAGGAAGAAAATAAAGTTAAAAGTTCCACTCTCTTTCAATGTGGCATCTTTTAGGTTTTTTGTCCAAGGATATGGTTGTGATAGATATTTTCTTGTTGCCTTAAACTATTACTGTGTTTGCGAAAAATTAATATGTGTGACCACCATTTTTATTTCCTTATTATATGCCCATTTCTACAGTAGTCAGCATTTCAAATGAGTTTTACAGATTATTGTGCGTTACTGACTTCTAAGGAGATACTTTTGCTCATAAAAGTTCTAAATTTAATTTAGCAAAATATATGTCTATTGTCTTATTTTTGTTTCTTACCTTAGTTTATATGGTTTTCCCATACATAAATTTTATGTATAACTTTCTAGATTATTTGTCTAACATATATTGCCTACTTTTACACTGAGGTCTTTTAGCCTGCTAATTGTACGATGTGAGACAGTGGGCAAACTTCTCTATTTTTCAGGTAGACAGTCATTTATGCCAGCTGTTATTCAACAATGCAGCTTTTTTCAACTAAAATGAAATACAATCTTGTCATATATTAAATATCAATATTTACTGAGATGTAATTTTTGATTGATTCAATAACTAATGAGTATCTGCTGTATGCCAAAATGTTACATATTACGTATTTTGTGTCAAATTCATTGCAATTAAATAATTAGTCAATGTTTATATTATTAACTGATTGTTGTTTATATCTTGCTTTAGTTAATTTTTGATGTTCCATACAATTTTGTTTAATACAGTTTTTTAAAATTCCTATAAGCAACCTGCCTTTATTCCCTTGAATGTTTAATTTCATAACTTCTCCTTGCAATAATTTTTTTCTATATGCAGTAAATATACTTACACAACTTTGTGAAAATACAAAGGTAAACAAAAGAGGTGAAGTCCTACTCATTGGTTCTCTCAATATCATAGTAAAGATAGTATAATGTAACAAATGTGTACATGATGTAATGACCTTGGGGATAAATCACATGTGGGACTTTATTCTGTGCAAAAGATTATAATTATCATGTATGATTATAATTTTCAGGATTTTATAGTATTGTCTGGGGAGGTGTTTGTATGTTAGATAAATACCTAAACTAGGACTAGAGTGTGCCCACTGTATTTGTCAGAAAGAGATCAAATCTCAAAGAGCAAGAATAACAAAAAAATATGCCATACAAGAAAAAAGAGTAAGGGCTGCCTCATCTGCTTTCAGACTATATAAAAGATCAGTTGATCACATAAATATGGAATAGGCACAGGAAAATCAAATCTTCTATTGTTTTATGTAAATAATACATAAATTTTGTGGTTCTTTGTATGTGTCTTTTTGAATTGTTGGCTTATATTCTATTTGATCAATATTTTCTGTTGAGATTCTCAATCTGTGTCTTGACTCAGAAAAGATACCATTATGTATGTCATTGGTAAATATCTTTGTCTTTATTTTATTGAGCATTAAGGGATTATAGAAAGAATTTCAATGCCTTCAAAACTCGTCAAGTTTTTCTTCCTTAGTGTCTAACAGGAACTACCTGAGCATATAATGCTCTCTCAGTCCCTCAGATACTACTAATTGCTCTTTCTTTGTTTATTGGGCATATTTTTTATATTTATAATAAAATAAGGCAGAAAATGGTCATACTAAATGGAGCCTCAAGGTCACATTAGCATGGAAGATTTCTTAACTGAAACTTCTAGGCACCATTTCTGTATTTTTTCTGGAATTGATAATTTTATATTGACACTTTGTCTGGAATTCATGTTACTCTAAAGTATCACTAGTTTGAGAAGAGCACAGGAGTAACATGACTTTGAGTTGCCTTAGTGTGATGTGTGTGTGCATTGTGTGTGTGTGTGTGTGTGTGTGTGTGTGTACTTTTAGGGTGAGAGTAGGTTTCTGAGAAAAAAGGCCTGGTTTCTATATACATACTATTTTATTTGCCAACTGAAAAATAATTTTTAAGTAAAATTAACTTCTTGATCACAGAATATAAGCGACAGCACTTGTGGTAGGCTTCTTTTTTCTCTTTTTTTATTTTAAATATGGGGGGTACAATTGAGGATTAGGTATACAAGTGGTCCTTGTTGGTAGGTTTTTAATTCACACTGTATTGTGTCCTCTTCTCTTTTTCATCTCCTCTGTCTTCAGGAATGCCTGGGCTTCATCAGAATACTCATATTTAAATGTATTTTAAAGTCAAATAATATTAGGTTGTGTTCAATAACACCCTGGGGGAGAAAGATGCAGCTAAGTGAAGATAGTAAAAGTAGATGCTGAATAAACACATGAACGAATGAGCAGGCTACCCTATCCCTCTCTGACTGTTCTGTCAGAAGGTGAGTCTTTCCAGCTTTGGCTCCATTGATCATAAAAAGCCATTTTATCATTGTCATTTCTAGGAAAAGGACAACCTCAAATTCTTTAGAAGAAAAGTGACAAACATATAGGAGAAAACAGATGAATTCACCACTTCATAAAGAAAGTTAGATTTTCCAAAGAAGCCATGGACTCGACTCAGGAGACACAAGGCACACACCAAGTGACTTTTGAAATGTCACTTCCCTAGGGCAAAATGGGTCCTTGACCAACAGGATCAATTTCCTAAAATCACTGGTTTTGTTTTTTTTTCTCTAAGCTGCCATCAACTTGGGGCAAATAATTTGAGCCAAAACTAGCAGCAGCCATGTACTCTTTGTTATTATTTGACCTGTTAAATTTAATCAGCACTAGAACTTGTGGCATCACCCTCATGCCATGATGAAGGCACCACACATTACATAATTCAAGAGCAAAGATGCTGCTTCTTGGGTAGGTGACATAC
>NW_007220690.1:0-4628 GCF_000164805.1 Carlito syrichta | reverse complement strand
AGTAATAGTCAAAGATGCTGTCTGTGTGCAATCAAATCATCTGAATGGAAAACATATGCTTCAACATATCAGTGGTGTGTTTGCCGACACTGTACTGTACACTGGTGCAATTGGAGGCACCCAGACAAGAAGGGACAGTACTGTAAAGTATTTCAACAAAAGTTTTAGGTGTATGTATTCAAACATTCAATTGTTAAAATTACTGTATTCTATGGAAAATCTCTGGGCTTTAAAAAAATCTACTTATGTCATTATTAGAAAAGAATTTGTACCCAATGAGTTGGATTTTTATTTAATGCTTAAGAGATTTATCAGTGATCTTAAATGGATTTCTATACATTATAAAACTCCTACAAGAGCCTTGCAGAATGCGTCACCATGGTGTTTGTGTCTGTTTTTACTTCAGAAAATTCTGTAAATAAAGAAGCTATTGTACTGTCTGGATTACCAATGAATTCCTTTGAAATAACACCTGACAAAAGCAATTCATGAAGAAGACATTTTGCAGTATCTTGTTTCATGCAAGGTATTCAAATGAAATAAAAAGTTTATTAAGTGAAAAGTGGCATTCCAGCAACCTTTACTTGCAATTATTTCCTTATCCATGACACTGAATGTATTTGTGTTTATTTGACATTTACCTCTCTATTGTAAATTGTGCAAATTCTTTGCTACTATATGATGGACTCAGAGGATTCTTGTTCCTGGTTTTCATTGCATTCTTCAAAACTTAAAATTTGGAGTTTTTCACCAATTTGGGAATTTGCAATTTATTTCTTTTATGTAAGTATCAGTATGTTTGAGGGGAATGTGTGCACATTTACAATTCTTGTGTAGCCAAAATTACCCATGCACAGGGCAGTCCACACCACAATACATGATATGGTTCAGATCAGTGCTGGGATTAAGATACTGGGAGTTAAAGAATATCCGCATTTTTAATATTCACGGCTGTATCCAGGTTGTTTTTCCAAGATCTTGCATTCCTTCACCTTTCTGCCAGCAGGATTAGAGAGTTTCCCTTTGCTACCTGTTTAAAAGTTCTACTCTGGACTGGGCTTGGTGGCTCAGCCTGTAATCCCAGTGCTTTGGGAGGCTGAGGTGAGTGGATTGCCTGAGCCCACGGGTTCCTGATCTGCCCTGGCAACTTGGCGAGACCTCATCTTTACGATAAATCAATAAAACAAAAAAACTAGCCGGGCGTGGTAGCGTGTGCCTGTAGTTCCGGCTACTTGAAAGGCTGAGGTGGAAGGACCGCTGGAGCCCAGCAGGTGGAGGCTGCAGTGGCCGAGTGCATGCCACTGCACTCCAGTCTGGGAGATGGAGTGAGACTCCAACTCAGAAAAAACAAGGAAGAAAATAAAGTTAAAAGTTCCACTCTCTTTCAATGTGGCATCTTTTAGGTTTTTTGTCCAAGGATATGGTTGTGATAGATATTTTCTTGTTGCCTTAAACTATTACTGTGTTTGCGAAAAATTAATATGTGTGACCACCATTTTTATTTCCTTATTATATGCCCATTTTCTACAGTAGTCAGCATTTCAAATGA
Source organism: Carlito syrichta (assembly GCF_000164805.1). NCBI lineage: Eukaryota > Metazoa > Chordata > Mammalia > Primates > Tarsiidae > Carlito > Carlito syrichta. The sequence goes on along the minus strand of NW_007220690.1, from coordinate 3,079 downwards.
GTTTTACAGATTATTGTGCGTTACTGACTTCTAAGGAGATACTTTTGCTCATAAAAGTTCTAAATTTAATTTAGCAAAATATATGTCTATTGTCTTATTTTTGTTTCTTACCTTAGTTTATATGGTTTTCCCATACATAAATTTTATGTATAACTTTCTAGATTATTTGTCTAACATATATTGCCTACTTTTACACTGAGGTCTTTTAGCCTGCTAATTGTACGATGTGAGACAGTGGGCAAACTTCACTATTTTTCAGGTAGACAGTCATTTATGCCAGCTGTTATTCAACAATGCAGCTTTTTTCAACTAAAATGAAATACAATCTTGTCATATATTAAATATCAATATTTACTGAGATGTAATTTTTGATTGATTCAATAAATAATGAGTATCTGCTGTATGCCAGAATGTTACATATTACGTATTTTGTGTCAAATTCATTGCAATTAAATAATTAGTCAATGTTTATATTATTAACTGATTGTTGTTTATATCTTGCTTTAGTTAATTTTTGATGTTCCATACAATTTTGTTTAATACAGTTTTTTAAAATTCCTATAAGCAACCTGCCTTTATTCCCTTGAATGTTTAATTTCATAACTTCTCCTTGCAATAATTTTTTTCTATATGCAGTAAATATACTTACACAACTTTGTGAAAATACAAAGGTAAACAAAAGAGGTGAAGTCCTACTCATTGGTTCTCTCAATATCATAGTAAAGATAGTATAATGTAACAAATGTGTACATGATGTAATGACCTTGGGGATAAATCACATGTGGGACTTTATTCTGTGCAAAAGATTATAATTATCATGTATGATTATAATTTTCAGGATTTTATAGTATTGTCTGGGGAGGTGTTTGTATGTTAGATAAATACCTAAACTAGGACTAGAGTGTGCCCACTGTATTTGTCAGAAAGAGATCAAATCTCAAAGAGCAAGAATAACAAAAAAATATGCCATACAAGAAAAAAGAGTAAGGGCTGCCTCATCTGCTTTCAGACTATATAAAAGATCAGTTGATCACATAAATATGGAATAGGCACAGGAAAATCAAATCTTCTATTGTTTTATGTAAATAATACATAAATTTTGTGGTTCTTTGTATGTGTCTTTTTGAATTGTTGGCTTATATTCTATTTGATCAATATTTTCTGTTGAGATTCTCAATCTGTGTCTTGACTCAGAAAAGATACCATTATGTATGTCATTGGTAAATATCTTTGTCTTTATTTTATTGAGCATTAAGGGATTATAGAAAGAATTTCAATGCCTTCAAAACTCGTCAAGTTTTTCTTCCTTAGTGTCTAACAGGAACTACCTGAGCATATAATGCTCTCTCAGTCCCTCAGATACTACTAATTGCTCTTTCTTTGTTTATTGGGCATATTTTTTATATTTATAATAAAATAAGGCAGAAAATGGTCATACTAAATGGAGCCTCAAGGTCACATTAGCATGGAAGATTTCTTAACTGAAACTTCTAGGCACCATTTCTGTATTTTTTCTGGAATTGATAATTTTATATTGACACTTTGTCTGGAATTCATGTTACTCTAAAGTATCACTAGTTTGAGAAGAGCACAGGAGTAACATGACTTTGAGTTGCCTTAGTGTGATGTGTGTGTGCATTGTGTGTGTGTGTGTGTGTGTGTGTGTGTGTACTTTTAGGGTGAGAGTAGGTTTCTGAGAAAAAAGGCCTGGTTTCTATATACATACTATTTTATTTGCCAACTGAAAAATAATTTTTAAGTAAAATTAACTTCTTGATCACAGAATATAAGCGACAGCACTTGTGGTAGGCTTCTTTTTTCTCTTTTTTTATTTTAAATATGGGGGGTACAATTGAGGATTAGGTATACAAGTGGTCCTTGTTGGTAGGTTTTTAATTCACACTGTATTGTGTCCTCTTTCTCTTTTTCATCTCCTCTGTCTTCAGGATTGCCTGGGCTTCATCAGAATACTCATATTTAAATGTATTTTAAAGTCAAATAATATTAGGTTGTGTTCAATAACACCCTGGGGGAGAAAGATGCAGCTAAGTGAAGATAGTAAAAGTAGATGCTGAATAAACACATGAACGAATGAGCAGGCTACCCTATCCCTCTCTGACTGTTCTGTCAGAAGGTGAGTCTTTCCAGCTTTGGCTCCATTGATCATAAAAAGCCATTTTATCATTGTCATTTCTAGGAAAAGGACAACCTCAAATTCTTTAGAAGAAAAGTGACAAACATATAGGAGAAAACAGATGAATTCACCACTTCATAAAGAAAGTTAGATTTTCCAAAGAAGCCATGGACTCGACTCAGGAGACACAAGGCACACACCAAGTGACTTTTGAAATGTCACTTCCCTAGGGCAAAATGGGTCCTTGACCAACAGGATCAATTTCCTAAAATCACTGGTTTTGTTTTTTTTTCTCTAAGCTGCCATCAACTTGGGGCAAATAATTTGAGCCAAAACTAGCAGCAGCCATGTACTCTTTGTTATTATTTGACCTGTTAAATTTAATCAGCACTAGAACTTGTGGCATCACCCTCATGCCATGATGAAGGCACCACACATTACATAATTCAAGAGCAAAGATGCTGCTTCTTGGGTAGGTGACATACAACTACCCTACAAAAACAGAATATGCATACAGAACTTACTGTATAATATAATAAGTTAGCTTTTATTATATTTTCTGAACCCAGAAAGACACTGTTCAAAAGAAAACTGGTAAATCACAAACACTAGCCTAAACAATATTTTAAAAATTGTAAATATTTAAGCAGTATATTCATTAAATCTACATTCAATCTACATTGAACAAATAATTTTATCCTATCGCAAATGACTAGATCAAATACATGAAAAAATATATTTAAAGTGAATACAGAATTAGATTTTAGGCCCAAAGTCTCAGAGAGAAAATGGTAGGAAAAATACAATCTTAAATGTCACTTTTTTTCCAAATAACTGGAATGCAGGCATTTAGCCAAAGAAGTTTAAACTACGTGGTATCTGCTGAGTCACCCATTTCTTCTCTGTTTAAATCAGATGCTTTATTCCTCTTATACATACCTGATA
>NW_007220689.1:0-12296 GCF_000164805.1 Carlito syrichta | reverse complement strand
CCACTCCTGGCCCCCGCAGCCTCGACCTGCTGGGCTCCGGCGATCCTTCCGCCTCTGCCTTCTGAGTAGCCGAAATTACAGGCATGCGCTACCACACCTGGCTAATTTTTTGATTTATTGTAGAGATGAGGTCTTGCTGCCCAGGCGGGTCTCGAACCTTTGGGCTCAGGCAATCCACTCACCTCAGCCTCCCGAAGGCATGGGATTACAGGGTGAGCCACCGAGCCCGGCTATTAGTCATTTTAAAAAGATTAGACAAGGCATTAAAAATTATGCCACAGAAAAGAATGCCCTGCTGTAAATTGGGTTGACTGGACGCTCCAAGACTCTAAGTGAAATCTCTCATTCATAAATCAAATGATTGGATAAAGATTCTACTTAGCACACACACACTATATATATATATATATTCCTTTACATAATACTTTAGTATCTTACAAAACATTTATTTAAAATATTTCCAATAGTGCCATCCAATTGCCTTTCTTTCCCACTGACTTCCTACCCAGCACCTTTAAATTGGGCAGCAGGAGACGTTGTACTGAACATATTATCTTTATAATTTCACAGGTCCCTCAGCTGGAGTTCAGGATCAATTCTCACACTTTAATCCTATCTGCCAAAGAATTTTTAAACTACATAACTGACAAATAACCTCAGCTGTAATTTATGGATCTTTCCTCCATGGGACATAGTTATACCTGGTTTTTAATACAAATTGCCTTACCATACTGTAAAAGCTGAGTGGTCTTACCAAGACAACTGACTCCACACACAAAAACAAACAGGAAAAACAAAACAGATGAGCACCAGCAAAACAACGGCCAGGTGTTATATCTATAACAAAGGACACATTCTGGACTCAGCCTCATTATATTTTTTCATTCTCAGTCTAACATTATTGTATTCCTTTGAAAAATAAATAAATAAATTTCATTGGTACTCTTCAAATTCGTCTCCCAAGAGGGCATTCTTGCCACGTCATCATTTACCTTCCTAGTTAGAATATTATGATTCGTAAAAACATGATATATAAATACTTAGATGGTGGTGTTTACTGAGTATTTGGAAAATATGACAGCTTTGTAAATATCATTTATACATTAAGACTTTATAGTGTCAATGCAAAATTTCCCCCATAGCCAATTCCTTATTTGACTGCCACATTCAGCCACTTCAAGAGAAGAGCAGTGTGCCTGAAACTGTATGTATCCCCTTCCCTCCCCATTCCTAGTCCTCTTTCTATGTTCATGTTTTGGTGAATGCCCTGATCATCTTGCTTTCCCTCACTGAGGATTTTTAATCTGATACCTGCCAAGCAGTTCCTCAATCTTCTCTCATTTTCCTCACTGCTATTGTAAACTCACACCCGCATTAACATCATAGGTCCCCACCCTCGTTCTTCTGGATTTTGTTTTTTAAACCAGAGAGATCCTTCCAAAGTGTCATTCAATCATGCTAATCCCTGTATAAAATGCTTTGGTGTGGTTGAGCTCTTTCTTTTTTAAAGAAAGCTTCTTTTAGAAGTTTTAAGCTCTTTGACGTGGCTGCAAGGTTCTTCCAGATCTGCTTACTTCTTCAACTTCACCATTCACCTTCTGATATCCATTGTGCTAACTGTATCAAGCTACTTTTATTTTTATGATGAATTTTGTATTCTTTTTCAAATTATCACTCCTTTTTTAGGCAAGACATCTTCTCCAATGACTTTTCCTCTGCCAAAACTTATTTAGGTGTCCTGCTACCAGATACTTGGATATTATTTCCCAGTATACTACTTGTTCACTGTATTTTAATTGTTTATCTCATGTCTGTATCTCGCCCACCAGATTGCAAGTGATCTACGGCCTGTTAATCTTCTAATGCACAGCACCTAGCAGCGAACATGCTACTCAATTCATGCTTTTTCAATGCAAATATTATGTCTCATTCTCCAGGTTTCTTTTTTTTTTTTTTTTTGAGTTGGAGTCTCACTCTGTCACCCAGACTGGAGTGCAGTGGCCACCCCCGGCCACCGCAGCCTCCACCTGCTGGGCTCTGGTGATCCTTCCACCTCAGCCTTCCAAGGAGCCAGAATTACAGGCATGTGCTACCACGCCTGGCTGATTTTTTGATTGACTGTAGAGATGAGGTCTCCCTGCCCAGGCGGGTCTCGAACCCGTGGGCTCAGGCAAGCCACTCACCTCAGCCTCCCAAAGGCGCGGGATTACAGGCTGAGCCACCGAGCCCGGCCAGGTTTCTTTTTATATTCCTCCAATAGCAATTTAGGTTATAGGCTCATTGTTCAAATTATTTTAAAAAGTACTTATAAATACATTAAACTTCTAATTAATTAAAATATACTAGATGACTAATTCTTTAAAAAATTTATGGATACCCATTATAGGGACATCAAAAAGGACCTGCACATAAAACTTTCCAAAGATAAATCTGTTTAATTTCAAAACAACCTCAGAATGTTTATTTCAGGAACAATATAGCATGGGCTTTCATTGTAACCAATATTTACATGAAAGTAGAATGTAGTTCATTCAAAAATTTTATTTTGTCAAGGGTCATAATACTGCTTGACATTACAAAATATTGCAAGGTATTTTATAGCAGACTTCTAAATAACTTCTTTTAAATATTGAAATATTTATATATACATTCAAACGGCAAAGATAAAATATTGGTCATATTTTTCCATTTGGGAAACTTTTGTGTTCCTTTGAGCAACATGATAAAAATCTAACTTGAACAAATAGAGTAAGTTTGTAGTGCATTCCCGGCTCTGGGACACTTTGCTTGTCTTTTTCTGTTAAGTTTTTAGCTTACTTGGTACATAACCACTACTTTTGCTTAAAGGTCAGCCAAGAGTAAAGTTATACCTTGCTGGTGGTGAGATGTAAACAATGTGTGATCTTGCCCTGCCATTTTTCTTAAATCTTCCACAGAGTCAGGTGAAATTGTGCCAGTATTCATAAAAGGAGATTCTGTTTTAGAATCTGTATTGTATTATTCAATAAATATTTCAAGGTGTCTGCAAACAGGGATTAATGGGTATTATATTTCTGGAAACCAGAAATGTATCAGTCCAAAGAATTAAATAAAACATTCATGTCTGATACTCACCTAAACTGTAACTTAAAATAAAATATGTGCAAACTTCCTTTCATTTTGTTTCATTTTCTTGTCATAAGATAGTACCAAACAAAATTAAATAAGACAAAAATGAAAGGGAGATTTTAAGAAATCTAAAATTGACCTTTACTCTGAAAAGTAATAGTCAAAGATGCTGTCTGTGTGCAATCAAATCATCTGAATGGAAAACATATGCTTCAACATATCAGTGGTGTGTTTGCCGACACTGTACTGTACACTGGTGCAATTGGAGGCACCCAGACAAGAAGGGACAGTACTGTAAAGTATTTCAACAAAAGTTTTAGGTGTATGTATTCAAACATTCAATTGTTAAAATTACTGTATTCTATGGAAAATCTCTGGGCTTTAAAAAAATCTACTTATGTCATTATTAGAAAAGAATTTGTACCCAATGAGTTGGATTTTTATTTAATGCTTAAGAGATTTATCAGTGATCTTAAATGGATTTCTATACATTATAAAACTCCTACAAGAGCCTTGTAGAATGCGTCACCATGGTGTTTGTGTCTGTTTTTACTTCAGAAAATTCTGTAAATAAAGAAGCTATTGTACTGTCTGGATTACCAATGAATTCCTTTGAAATAACACCTGACAAAAGCAATTCATGAAGAAGACATTTTGCAGTATCTTGTTTCATGCAAATATTCAAATGAAATAAAAAGTTTATTAAGTGAAAAGTGCATTCCAGCAACCTTTACTTGCAATTATTTCCTTATCCATGACACTGAATGTATTTGTGTTTATTTGACATTTACCTCTCTATTGTAAATTGTGCAAATTCTTTGCTACTATATGATGGACTCAGAGGATTCTTGTTCCTGGTTTTCATTGCATTCTTCAAAACTTAAAATTTGGAGTTTTTCACCAATTTGGGAATTTGCAATTTATTTCTTTTATGTAAGTATCAGTATGTTTGAGGGGAATGTGTGCACATTTACAATTCTTGTGTAGCCAAAATTACCCATGCACAGGGCAGTCCACACCACAATACATGATATGGTTCAGATCAGTGCTGGGATTAAGATACTGGGAGTTAAAGAATATCCGCATTTTTAATATTCACGGCTGTATCCAGGTTGTTTTTCCAAGATCTTGCATTCCTTCACCTTTCTGCCAGCAGGATTAGAGAGTTTCCCTTTGCTACCTGTTTAAAAGTTCTACTCTGGACTGGGCTTGGTGGCTCAGCCTGTAATCCCAGTGCTTTGGGAGGCTGAGGTGAGTGGATTGCCTGAGCCCACGGGTTCCTGATCTGCCCTGGCAACTTGGCGAGACCTCATCTTTACGATAAATCAATAAAACAAAAAAACTAGCCGGGCGTGGTAGCGTGTGCCTGTAGTTCCGGCTACTTGAAAGGCTGAGGTGGAAGGACCGCTGGAGCCCAGCAGGTGGAGGCTGCAGTGGCCGAGTGCATGCCACTGCACTCCAGTCTGGGAGATGGAGTGAGACTCCAACTCAGAAAAAACAAGGAAGAAAATAAAGTTAAAAGTTCCACTCTCTTTCAATGTGGCATCTTTTAGGTTTTTTGTCCAAGGATATGGTTGTGATAGATATTTTCTTGTTGCCTTAAACTATTACTGTGTTTGCGAAAAATTAATATGTGTGACCACCATTTTTATTTCCTTATTATATGCCCATTTTCTACAGTAGTCAGCATTTCAAATGAGTTTTACAATTATTGTGCGTTACTGACTTCTAAGGAGATACTTTTGCTCATAAAAGTTCTAAATTTAATTTAGCAAAATATATGTCTATTGTCTTATTTTTGTTTCTTACCTTAGTTTATATGGTTTTCCCATACATAAATTTTATGTATAACTTTCTAGATTATTTGTCTAACATATATTGCCTACTTTTACACTGAGGTCTTTTAGCCTGCTAATTGTACGATGTGAGACAGTGGGCAAACTTCACTATTTTTCAGGTAGACAGTCATTTATGCCAGCTGTTATTCAACAATGCAGCTTTTTTCAACTAAAATGAAATACAATCTTGTCATATATTAAATATGAATATTTACTGAGATGTAATTTTTGATTGATTCAATAAATAATGAGTATCTGCTGTATGCCAGAATGTTACATATTACGTATTTTGTGTCAAATTCATTGCAATTAAATAATTAGTCAATGTTTATATTATTAACTGATTGTTGTTTATATCTTGCTTTAGTTAATTTTTGATGTTCCATACAATTTTGTTTAATACAGTTTTTTAAAATTCCTATAAGCAACCTGCCTTTATTCCCTTGAATGTTTAATTTCATAACTTCTCCTTGCAATAATTTTTTTCTATATGCAGTAAATATACTTACACAACTTTGTGAAAATACAAAGGTAAACAAAAGAGGTGAAGTCCTACTCATTGGTTCTCTCAATATCATAGTAAAGATAGTATAATGTAACAAATGTGTACATGATGTAATGACCTTGGGGATAAATCACATGTGGGACTTTATTCTGTGCAAAAGATTATAATTATCATGTATGATTATAATTTTCAGGATTTTATAGTATTGTCTGGGGAGGTGTTTGTATGTTAGATAAATACCTAAACTAGGACTAGAGTGTGCCCACTGTATTTGTCAGAAAGAGATCAAATCTCAAAGAGCAAGAATAACAAAAAAATATGCCATACAAGAAAAAAGAGTAAGGGTTGCCTCATCTGCTTTCAGACTATATAAAAGATCAGTTGATCACATAAATATGGAATAGGCACAGGAAAATCAAATCTTCTATTGTTTTATGTAAATAATACATAAATTTTGTGGTTCTTTGTATGTGTCTTTTTGAATTGTTGGCTTATATTCTATTTGATCAATATTTTCTGTTGAGATTCTCAATCTGTGTCTTGACTCAGAAAAGATACCATTATGTATGTCATTGGTAAATATCTTTGTCTTTATTTTATTGAGCATTAAGGGATTATAGAAAGAATTTCAATGCCTTCAAAACTCGTCAAGTTTTTCTTCCTTAGTGTCTAACAGGAACTACCTGAGCATATAATGCTCTCTCAGTCCCTCAGATACTACTAATTGCTCTTTCTTTGTTTATTGGGCATATTTTTTATATTTATAATAAAATAAGGCAGAAAATGGTCATACTAAATGGAGCCTCAAGGTCACATTAGCATGGAAGATTTCTTAACTGAAACTTCTAGGCACCATTTCTGTATTTTTTCTGGAATTGATAATTTTATATTGACACTTTGTCTGGAATTCATGTTACTCTAAAGTATCACTAGTTTGAGAAGAGCACAGGAGTAACATGACTTTGAGTTGCCTTAGTGTGATGTGTGTGTGCATTGTGTGTGTGTGTGTGTGTGTGTGTGTGTGTACTTTTAGGGTGAGAGTAGGTTTCTGAGAAAAAAGGCCTGGTTTCTATATACATACTATTTTATTTGCCAACTGAAAAATAATTTTTAAGTAAAATTAACTTCTTGATCACAGAATATAAGCGACAGCACTTGTGGTAGGCTTCTTTTTTCTCTTTTTTTATTTTAAATATGGGGGGTACAATTGAGGATTAGGTATACAAGTGGTCCTTGTTGGTAGGTTTTTAATTCACACTGTATTGTGTCCTCTTTCTCTTTTTCATCTCCTCTGTCTTCAGGATTGCCTGGGCTTCATCAGAATACTCATATTTAAATGTATTTTAAAGTCAAATAATATTAGGTTGTGTTCAATAACACCCTGGGGGAGAAAGATGCAGCTAAGTGAAGATAGTAAAAGTAGATGCTGAATAAACACATGAACGAATGAGCAGGCTACCCTATCCCTCTCTGACTGTTCTGTCAGAAGGTGAGTCTTTCCAGCTTTGGCTCCATTGATCATAAAAAGCCATTTTATCATTGTCATTTCTAGGAAAAGGACAACCTCAAATTCTTTAGAAGAAAAGTGACAAACATATAGGAGAAAACAGATGAATTCACCACTTCATAAAGAAAGTTAGATTTTCCAAAGAAGCCATGGACTCGACTCAGGAGACACAAGGCACACACCAAGTGACTTTTGAAATGTCACTTCCCTAGGGCAAAATGGGTCCTTGACCAACAGGATCAATTTCCTAAAATCACTGGTTTTGTTTTTTTTTCTCTAAGCTGCCATCAACTTGGGGCAAATAATTCGAGCCAAAACTAGCAGCAGCCATGTACTCTTTGTTATTATTTGACCTGTTAAATTTAATCAGCACTAGAACTTGTGGCATCACCCTCATGCCATGATGAAGGCACCACACATTACATAATTCAAGAGCAAAGATGCTGCTTCTTGGGTAGGTGACATACAACTACCCTACAAAAACAGAATATGCATACAGAACTTACTGTATAATATAATAAGTTAGCTTTTATTATATTTTCTGAACCCAGAAAGACACTGTTCAAAAGAAAACTGGTAAATCACAAACACTAGCCTAAACAATATTTTAAAAATTGTAAATATTTAAGCAGTATATTCATTAAATCTACATTCAATCTACATTGAACAAATAATTTTATCCTATCGCAAATGACTAGATCAAATACATGAAAAAATATATTTAAAGTGAATACAGAATTAGATTTTAGGCCCAAAGTCTCAGAGAGAAAATGGTAGGAAAAATACAATCTTAAATGTCACTTTTTTTCCAAATAACTGGAATGCAGGCATTTAGCCAAAGAAGTTTAAACTACGTGGTATCTGCTGAGTCACCCATTTCTTCTCTGTTTAAATCAGATGCTTTATTCCTCTTATACATACCTGATAATACACCTGGTCAACACCCCCCTCCAAATAAATTGGTATAATAACCAGTGTAGTTAGTTTTAATAACTGTAATAATGTTAATGGTACAGTAGTGCTATATATACTGCTTAAAAGTATGGATTATTTTATGTAAAATTATAAAACAGAAAGTAATGATAATAGTCCAAACATTATACACAGTCATATGTATACACACACATGCACAAGACATGCAACTCTGCAAACTGCCTAAAATAATGCCAGAGGAAAAGCGTAGGTAAAAATGTTAAGCAGAGCAACTGAGATAATACTCAGAGAGGAGAGAAATATCTGTTACAGTAAGTAAAAACTATACTCAGAAACACTATCTCAAGACAGGGGCCCTAGAGGATCAAAATCAGTACAGTGGCCCATACACTGGAAGGAAAGCACTCCTATAGACCAGGAATTCTCTGGACAATTATTTGTTGGGAGGCAGTTGGTGTCCTCTGCATACTAGAGTGTGTAGCAGAACAGATGGACTAGGCTCTATCCATGAGATGTTTGTAGCAATCTCCCAGCTATGGCAACCAAAAATGACTCCAGTCATTGTCAAATGTTCCCAGAGGGGTGGGAAGAGAGGTTTTAACTCATGACTACAGCACTGGTTAAGAATTTTAGACCCACAGCCACCCTGGTTGTGAGTCAACCTCTGGGATGCTAGACTAGTTCCTGGCTTCAAATACGCGAGCTTGCCCACACCAAGAAGGTCAGTCCTTAGTCCCTAGCATTTACCAGGGCACAGAAGCAAACTACCATTTAAAAAAAATAAACAAAGCCCTTCCTGGTAAGAAACTTCCAGGAAAGACTGCCAGCTCCAGACTCTGCCTCACCACTGCAGCGCCTGGGCAGCCACTAAGAGCAAGGGTTGTGGAGGGAGCACAGCAAGGGAGCCCAGAGGTACAGCCCTACTGGACGAGATGAAAGAGGCACCCTGCCAATATCTTGAAAACTGGGCAGAAAAGTGCTCTGGCTTGCTCACCAGGGAGCAACAGACCTGACCCAATCACTGTGACCAGCAGATTAACTATTCAGTGGTCAATCATGACCTAGAGGGAATATTCTGAAGGCAAAAACTCCAGAGGGACAGAATGAAGGCTGAATCTCAGGTGCCTCACCCCCAACCCTGATTCAGCCTTGGGACAAGGGGTGTGACCAGAAAACGATGAGAAAGGCCTCCAAAGAGATCAGTGGTGAGTCTCGGGCTGACCCAACCTCATGCTCCCCAGCAATCCTCCTAACATTAGACCCACACATATGGGGCATAACTGAGAGGGATGAACCCAGGTGGAGCATGGACATCAGTTGCAATAGGAGGACTCCACCCCAGGATAAACCTGGCTGGGGCACCCCCTGCCAATACCTGGAGAAGAGAAAATCTTGCACCTCCCCACACAAGGAAACCCTTGACTGTAGTAGAGTGGGAGGGGAGGAACCAGCCCCACCCACCTCCACTGTCCCCTCCTCTTTCCCTGGGAAAGAAAAACTACAAGTTAGAAGGGACTGGAGCCCAATATTCAAAATCCTCAAAGATAAACAATTTTAATGAAGAATTTCCTACCCAGCCAAACTCAGCTTCATCAATGATGAAGAATTAAAATCCTTCCCAGACATTCAGTCCCTAAGAGATTATCCAGCTTCCAGGTCAGTTCTACAAGAGAAGCTTAAAAAGGTATTAAGCACAGAAGAAAGAAAAAAGAAAAAAAAAAAAAGGATGACTATGCACTTTCCAAGAGAACAGAAGAACACGGAATCAAAAAGAATACATCATGACTGCAAACTTGAAACCACACACAGATATCAACCCCAAAGCTGAAAGAAAACAAGCAAAGAAAAAGCTTTATAAGAACCTCATGATGAGGATAAAACATCACATTTCAATAATCAGTCTGAATGCACATGGACTAAATGCACCATTGAAAAGACACAGAATGGCAAACTGGATTAAAAACCATGACTGAATCATTTACTGCATCCAGGATACTCATCTCACCACAGGGATACACACAGACTCAAAGTTAGAGGATGGAAAATGAGTTTCCAGGTGAACAGATCACAAAGGAAGACAGGACTCATAATCTTAATATCAGACAAAACAATCTTTAAACTATCAAAAATTTAAAAAGATATGAAAGGGTACTACATAATGGATAAATGATTCAATCCATCAAAAAGAAATACCCATCCTAAACATATATGCATCCAGCCACAGGAGCACCAGCATTTATAAAGCTGCTAGTAAGTAAACTGCAAACAGATATTGATATTAACTATTATAGCTGGAGACTTAAATACCCCACTAACGACCCTAGATACATCATTGAAGCGAGAAATCAACAAAGAGATCTGGAACTTCAACATGACACTTGATCAAAGGGACGTCATAGACATCTACAGAATACTCCACCCAACAACCACAAAATATACATTCTACTCATCACTATATGGAATGTAGTCCAAGATTGATCACATCCTTGGCCATAAATCAAACAAAAAAAGTTCATAAGATGAAATACTGCCATATACCTTCTCTGACAATAGTGGAATAAAAATAAATATCAACACCAACAATATTCCCCCCAAACACAAAGACATGGACACTAAACAGCATGCTGCTGAATGACTACTGGGTCAATACAGAAATCAAAACAGAAATTTAAAAATTCCTGGAAACAAATGAAAATGGAGAAACATCCTACCAAAACTTCTGGGAAGCCAAGAAAACAGCTCAAAGTGGAGAATGTATATCTTCACGAGCACACATCAAGAAAATGGAAATGTCACAAGTCAACAGCCTAATAAATCACCTAAGGAGGCTGGAAAGACAAGACCACCAAAACCCTAAATTTTGCAGAAGACTCCAGATCACCAAAGTAAAAGCCCATACGGGACATAGAAGACAAAAATATCACAAAAAAGTCAACAAAACCAAAAGCTGTTTTTTTGAAAGAATAAACAAGATTGATGGACCCCTAGATAGACTGACCAAGAAAAAGGTCAAATAAACAAGATCAGAAATGCAAAAGATCAAATCACAAGTGACCCCCAAATATAAAAGATGAACAGAGATTACTATGCACACCTGTATGGAAACAAACTTGATACCCTAGATGAAATGGAGGACTTTCTGACATTACACAACTTCCCAAAGTTGAAACAAGAAGACACTGAGACACTAAATAGAGCAATAACAATGCAGAAAATTGACTCTGTCATAAGAAAATCACTTACAAAAAAATGCCTTGGACCAGATGGCTTACCAGCAAAGGTGTACAAAACAAACAAGGAGAAGCTGGCACAAATCCTACTGAAATTGGAGTAATTGAGTAAGGCGATATTCTCTCCAAATCATTTCACAAAGCTAACATCACACTGATACCCAAACCAGGCAAAGATCCAACAAAAAAAAAAGAACTACAGGCCAATGTACCTTATTAACATAGATGCAAAAATCCTCAACCAGATTCTAGCACTTCAGATCCAACAAAGCATCTCAAAAATCATCTGCCATGACCAAGTAGGCTTCATCCCCAGGCTGCAGGGCTGGTACAACATCTGCAAGACCATAAATGTAATTAAATTCATCAATAGATTTTTTTTAAAAGGAATCAATGATTATATCATTAGATACAGAAAAAGATTTTGATAAAATTCAGCATCCCTTCTTGATAAAAGCCCTTAACCGCCGGGCTCGGTGGCTCAGCCTGTAATCCCGCGCCTTTGGGAGGCTGAGGTGAGTGGATTGCCTGAGCCCGCAGGTTCAAGACCCACCTGGGCAGCGAGACCTCATCTCTACAATAAATCAGAAAATCAGCCGGGCGTGGTAGCGCATGCCTGTAATTCCGGCTACTCGGAAGGCTGAGGCAGAAGGATCGCCGGAGCTCAGCAGGTCGAGGCTGCGGTGGCCGGGAGCGGCCACTGCACTCCAGTCTGGGCGACAGAGTGAGACTCCAACTCAAAAAAAAAAAAAAAAAAGCCCTTAACCACCTAAGAATAGAAGGAAGATACCTCAAAATAGTAAGCACTATATACAATAAACCCACAGCCAGTATATTGCTAAATAAACAGAAACTGGAAACATTTTCCCTGAAAACCAGAAAAAGACAAGGCTGGCCACTCTAATCTGTCTTGCTTAATATTGTGTTAGAATGCCAAAACACAGAACTAACCCAAACTGTCAAAAGCATAGAAAAGAAGCTCAAAAAGACAGAACAAAACCTGTAGGAGATGAATGATCACTTCAAGAGACCAAACCTAAGAGTAATTGGGATTCCTGAGGCAGAGAGAGAAACAGAAACCACACTGGAACAAATATTTCATGAAATCATTCAAGAAAACTTCCCTCATCTCATCAAGGATGAAAAAATTCAAACACAAGAGATCAGAGAACCCC
>NW_007220688.1:0-4766 GCF_000164805.1 Carlito syrichta | reverse complement strand
AAACTGGTAAATCACAAACACTAGCCTAAACAATATTTTAAAAATTGTAAATATTTAAGCAGTATATTCATTAAATCTACATTCAATCTACATTGAACAAATAATTTTATCCTATCGCAAATGACTAGATCAAATACATGAAAAAATATATTTAAAGTGAATACAGAATTAGATTTTAGGCCCAAAGTCTCAGAGAGAAAATGGTAGGAAAAATACAATCTTAAATGTCACTTTTTTTCCAAATAACTGGAATGCAGGCATTTAGCCAAAGAAGTTTAAACTACGTGGTATCTGCTGAGTCACCCATTTCTTCTCTGTTTAAATCAGATGCTTTATTCCTCTTATACATACCTGATAATACACCTGGTCAACACCCCCCTCCAAATAAATTGGTATAATAACCAGTGTAGTTAGTTTTAATAACTGTAATAATGTTAATGGTACAGTAGTGCTATATATACTGCTTAAAAGTATGGATTATTTTATGTAAAATTATAAAACAGAAAGTAATGATAATAGTCCAAACATTATACACAGTCATATGTATACACACACATGCACAAGACATGCAACTCTGCAAACTGCCTAAAATAATGCCAGAGGAAAAGCGTATGTAAAAATGTTAAGCAGAGCAACTGAGATAATACTCAGAGAGGAGAGAAATATCTGTTACAGTAAGTAAAAACTATACTCAGAAACACTATCTCAAGACAGGGGCCCTAGAGGATCAAAATCAGTACAGTGGCCCATACACTGGAAGGAAAGCACTCCTATAGACCAGGAATTCTCTGGACAATTATTTGTTGGGAGGCAGTTGGTGTCCTCTGCATACTAGAGTGTGTAGCAGAACAGATGGACTAGGCTCTATCCATGAGATGTTTGTAGCAATCTCCCAGCTATGGCAACCAAAAATGACTCCAGTCATTGTCAAATGTTCCCAGAGGGGTGGGAAGAGAGGTTTTAACTCATGACTACAGCACTGGTTAAGAATTTTAGACCCACAGCCACCCTGGTTGTGAGTCAACCTCTGGGATGCTAGACTAGTTCCTGGCTTCAAATACGCGAGCTTGCCCACACCAAGAAGGTCAGTCCTTAGTCCCTAGCATTTACCAGGGCACAGAAGCAAACTACCATTTAAAAAAAATAAACAAAGCCCTTCCTGGTAAGAAACTTCCAGGAAAGACTGCCAGCTCCAGACTCTGCCTCACCACTGCAGCGCCTGGGCAGCCACTAAGAGCAAGGGTTGTGGAGGGAGCACAGCAAGGGAGCCCAGAGGTACAGCCCTACTGGACGAGATGAAAGAGGCACCCTGCCAATATCTTGAAAACTGGGCAGAAAAGTGCTCTGGCTTGCTCACCAGGGAGCAACAGACCTGACCCAATCACTGTGACCAGCAGATTAACTATTCAGTGGTCAATCATGACCTAGAGGGAATATTCTGAAGGCAAAAACTCCAGAGGGACAGAATGAAGGCTGAATCTCAGGTGCCTCACCCCCAACCCTGATTCAGCCTTGGGACAAGGGGTGTGACCAGAAAACGATGAGAAAGGCCTCCAAAGAGATCAGTGGTGAGTCTCGGGCTGACCCAACCTCATGCTCCCCAGCAATCCTCCTAACATTAGACCCACACATATGGGGCATAACTGAGAGGGATGAACCCAGGTGGAGCATGGACATCAGTTGCAATAGGAGGACTCCACCCCAGGATAAACCTGGCTGGGGCACCCCCTGCCAATACCTGGAGAAGAGAAAATCTTGCACCTCCCCACACAAGGAAACCCTTGACTGTAGTAGAGTGGGAGGGGAGGAACCAGCCCCACCCACCTCCACTGTCCCCTCCTCTTTCCCTGGGAAAGAAAAACTACAAGTTAGAAGGGACTGGAGCCCAATATTCAAAATCCTCAAAGATAAACAATTTTAATGAAGAATTTCCTACCCAGCCAAACTCAGCTTCATCAATGATGAAGAATTAAAATCCTTCCCAGACATTCAGTCCCTAAGAGATTATCCAGCTTCCAGGTCAGTTCTACAAGAGAAGCTTAAAAAGGTATTAAGCACAGAAGAAAGAAAAAAGAAAAAAAAAAAAAGGATGACTATGCACTTTCCAAGAGAACAGAAGAACACGGAATCAAAAAGAATACATCATGACTGCAAACTTGAAACCACACACAGATATCAACCCCAAAGCTGAAAGAAAACAAGCAAAGAAAAAGCTTTATAAGAACCTCATGATGAGGATAAAACATCACATTTCAATAATCAGTCTGAATGCACATGGACTAAATGCACCATTGAAAAGACACAGAATGGCAAACTGGATTAAAAACCATGACTGAATCATTTACTGCATCCAGGATACTCATCTCACCACAGGGATACACACAGACTCAAAGTTAGAGGATGGAAAATGAGTTTCCAGGTGAACAGATCACAAAGGAAGACAGGACTCATAATCTTAATATCAGACAAAACAATCTTTAAACTATCAAAAATTTAAAAAGATATGAAAGGGTACTACATAATGGATAAAAGATTCAATCCATCAAAAAGAAATACCCATCCTAAACATATATGCATCCAGCACAGGAGCACCAGCATTTATAAAGCAACTAGTAAGTAAACTGCAAACAGATATTGATATTAACTATTATAGCTGGAGACTTAAATACCCCACTAACGACCCTAGATACATCATTGAAGCGAGAAATCAACAAAGAGATCTGGAACTTCAACATGACACTTGATCAAAGGGACGTCATAGACATCTACAGAATACTCCACCCAACAACCACAAAATATACATTGTACTCATCACTATATGGAATGTAGTCCAAGATTGATCACATCCTGGCCATAAATCAAACAAAAAAAGTTCACAAGATGAAATACTGCCATATACCTTCTCTGACAATAGTGGAATAAAAATAAATATCAACACCAACAATATTCCCCCCAAACACAAAGACATGGACACTAAACAGCATGCTGCTGAATGACTACTGGGTCAATACAGAAATCAAAACAGAAATTTAAAAATTCCTGGAAACAAATGAAAATGGAGAAACATCCTACCAAAACTTCTGGAAAGCCAAGAAAACAGCTCAAAGTGGAGAATGTATATCTTCACGAGCACACATCAAGAAAATGGAAATGTCACAAGTCAACAGCCTAATAAATCACCTAAGAAGGCTGGAAAGACAAGACCAGCAAAACCCTAAATTTTGCAGAAGACTCCAGATCACCAAAGTAAAAGCCCATACGGGACATAGAAGACAAAAATATCACAAAAAAGTCAACAAAACCAAAAGCTGTTTTTTTGAAAGAATAAACAAGATTGATGGACCCCTAGATAGACTGACCAAGAAAAAGGTCAAATAAACAAGATCAGAAATGCAAAAGATCAAATCACAAGTGACCCCCAAATATAAAAGATGAACAGAGATTACTATGCACACCTGTATGGAAACAAACTTGATACCCTAGATGAAATGGAGGACTTTCTGACATTACACAACTTCCCAAAGTTGAAACAAGAAGACACTGAGACACTAAATAGAGCAATAACAATGCAGAAAATTGACTCTGTCATAAGAAAATCACTTACAAAAAAATGCCTTGGACCAGATGGCTTACCAGCAAAGGTGTACAAAACAAACAAGGAGAAGCTGGCACAAATCCTACTGAAATTGGAGTAATTGAGTAAGGCGATATTCTCTCCAAATCATTTCACAAAGCTAACATCACACTGATACCCAAACCAGGCAAAGATCCAACAAAAAAAAAAGAACTACAGGCCAATGTACCTTATTAACATAGATGCAAAAATCCTCAACCAGATTCTAGCACTTCAGATCCAACAAAGCATCTCAAAAATCATCTGCCATGACCAAGTAGGCTTCATCCCCAGGCTGCAGGGCTGGTACAACATCTGCAAGACCATAAATGTAATTAAATTCATCAATAGATTTTTTTTAAAAGGAATCAATGATTATATCATTAGATACAGAAAAAGATTTTGATAAAATTCAGCATCCCTTCTTGATAAAAGCCCTTAACCGCCGGGCTCGGTGGCTCAGCCTGTAATCCCGCGCCTTTGGGAGGCTGAGGTGAGTGGATTGCCTGAGCCCGCAGGTTCAAGACCCACCTGGGCAGCGAGACCTCATCTCTACAATAAATCAGAAAATCAGCCGGGCGTGGTAGCGCATGCCTGTAATTCCGGCTACTCGGAAGGCTGAGGCAGAAGGATCGCCGGAGCTCAGCAGGTCGAGGCTGCGGTGGCCGGGAGCGGCCACTGCACTCCAGTCTGGGCGACAGAGTGAGACTCCAACTCAAAAAAAAAAAAAAAAAAGCCCTTAACCACCTAAGAATAGAAGGAAGATACCTCAAAATAGTAAGCACTATATACAATAAACCCACAGCCAGTATATTGCTAAATAAACAGAAACTGGAAACATTTTCCCTGAAAACCAGAAAAAGACAAGGCTGGCCACTCTAATCTGTCTTGCTTAATATTGTGTTAGAATGCCAAAACACAGAACTAACCCAAACTGTCAAAAGCATAGAAAAGAAGCTCAAAAAGACAGAACAAAACCTGTAGGAGATGAATGATCACTTCAAGAGACCAAACCTAAGAGTAATTGGGATTCCTGAGGCAGAGAGAGAAACAGAAACCACACTGGAACAAATATTTCATGAAATCATTCAAGAAAACTTCCCTCATCTCATCAAGGATGAAAAAATTCAAACACAAGAGATCAGAGAACCCC
>NW_007220687.1:0-4544 GCF_000164805.1 Carlito syrichta | reverse complement strand
AATGTCACTTTTTTTCCAAATAACTGGAATGCAGGCATTTAGCCAAAGAAGTTTAAACTACGTGGTATCTGCTGAGTCACCCATTTCTTCTCTGTTTAAATCAGATGCTTTATTCCTCTTATACATACCTGATAATACACCTGGTCAACACCCCCCTCCAAATAAATTGGTATAATAACCAGTGTAGTTAGTTTTAATAACTGTAATAATGTTAATGGTACAGTAGTGCTATATATACTGCTTAAAAGTATGGATTATTTTATGTAAAATTATAAAACAGAAAGTAATGATAATAGTCCAAACATTATACACAGTCATATGTATACACACACATGCACAAGACATGCAACTCTGCAAACTGCCTAAAATAATGCCAGAGGAAAAGCGTAGGTAAAAATGTTAAGCAGAGCAACTGAGATAATACTCAGAGAGGAGAGAAATATCTGTTACAGTAAGTAAAAACTATACTCAGAAACACTATCTCAAGACAGGGGCCCTAGAGGATCAAAATCAGTACAGTGGCCCATACACTGGAAGGAAAGCACTCCTATAGACCAGGAATTCTCTGGACAATTATTTGTTGGGAGGCAGTTGGTGTCCTCTGCATACTAGAGTGTGTAGCAGAACAGATGGACTAGGCTCTATCCATGAGATGTTTGTAGCAATCTCCCAGCTATGGCAACCAAAAATGACTCCAGTCATTGTCAAATGTTCCCAGAGGGGTGGGAAGAGAGGTTTTAACTCATGACTACAGCACTGGTTAAGAATTTTAGACCCACAGCCACCCTGGTTGTGAGTCAACCTCTGGGATGCTAGACTAGTTCCTGGCTTCAAATACGCGAGCTTGCCCACACCAAGAAGGTCAGTCCTTAGTCCCTAGCATTTACCAGGGCACAGAAGCAAACTACCATTTAAAAAAAATAAACAAAGCCCTTCCTGGTAAGAAACTTCCAGGAAAGACTGCCAGCTCCAGACTCTGCCTCACCACTGCAGCGCCTGGGCAGCCACTAAGAGCAAGGGTTGTGGAGGGAGCACAGCAAGGGAGCCCAGAGGTACAGCCCTACTGGACGAGATGAAAGAGGCACCCTGCCAATATCTTGAAAACTGGGCAGAAAAGTGCTCTGGCTTGCTCACCAGGGAGCAACAGACCTGACCCAATCACTGTGACCAGCAGATTAACTATTCAGTGGTCAATCATGACCTAGAGGGAATATTCTGAAGGCAAAAACTCCAGAGGGACAGAATGAAGGCTGAATCTCAGGTGCCTCACCCCCAACCCTGATTCAGCCTTGGGACAAGGGGTGTGACCAGAAAACGATGAGAAAGGCCTCCAAAGAGATCAGTGGTGAGTCTCGGGCTGACCCAACCTCATGCTCCCCAGCAATCCTCCTAACATTAGACCCACACATATGGGGCATAACTGAGAGGGATGAACCCAGGTGGAGCATGGACATCAGTTGCAATAGGAGGACTCCACCCCAGGATAAACCTGGCTGGGGCACCCCCTGCCAATACCTGGAGAAGAGAAAATCTTGCACCTCCCCACACAAGGAAACCCTTGACTGTAGTAGAGTGGGAGGGGAGGAACCAGCCCCACCCACCTCCACTGTCCCCTCCTCTTTCCCTGGGAAAGAAAAACTACAAGTTAGAAGGGACTGGAGCCCAATATTCAAAATCCTCAAAGATAAACAATTTTAATGAAGAATTTCCTACCCAGCCAAACTCAGCTTCATCAATGATGAAGAATTAAAATCCTTCCCAGACATTCAGTCCCTAAGAGATTATCCAGCTTCCAGGTCAGTTCTACAAGAGAAGCTTAAAAAGGTATTAAGCACAGAAGAAAGAAAAAAGAAAAAAAAAAAAAGGATGACTATGCACTTTCCAAGAGAACAGAAGAACACGGAATCAAAAAGAATACATCATGACTGCAAACTTGAAACCACACACAGATATCAACCCCAAAGCTGAAAGAAAACAAGCAAAGAAAAAGCTTTATAAGAACCTCATGATGAGGATAAAACATCACATTTCAATAATCAGTCTGAATGCACATGGACTAAATGCACCATTGAAAAGACACAGAATGGCAAACTGGATTAAAAACCATGACTGAATCATTTACTGCATCCAGGATACTCATCTCACCACAGGGATACACACAGACTCAAAGTTAGAGGATGGAAAATGAGTTTCCAGGTGAACAGATCACAAAGGAAGACAGGACTCATAATCTTAATATCAGACAAAACAATCTTTAAACTATCAAAAATTTAAAAAGATATGAAAGGGTACTACATAATGGATAAAAGATTCAATCCATCAAAAAGAAATACCCATCCTAAACATATATGCATCCAGCACAGGAGCACCAGCATTTATAAAGCAACTAGTAAGTAAACTGCAAACAGATATTGATATTAACTATTATAGCTGGAGACTTAAATACCCCACTAACGACCCTAGATACATCATTGAAGCGAGAAATCAACAAAGAGATCTGGAACTTCAACATGACACTTGATCAAAGGGACGTCATAGACATCTACAGAATACTCCACCCAACAACCACAAAATATACATTCTACTCATCACTATATGGAATGTAGTCCAAGATTGATCACATCCTTGGCCATAAATCAAACAAAAAAAGTTCATAAGATGAAATACTGCCATATACCTTCTCTGACAATAGTGGAATAAAAATAAATATCAACACCAACAATATCCCCCCCAAACACAAAGACATGGACACTAAACAGCATGCTGCTGAATGACTACTGGGTCAATACAGAAATCAAAACAGAAATTTAAAAATTCCTGGAAACAAATGAAAATGGAGAAACATCCTACCAAAACTTCTGGGAAGCCAAGAAAACAGCTCAAAGTGGAGAATGTATATCTTCACGAGCACACATCAAGAAAATGGAAATGTCACAAGTCAACAGCCTAATAAATCACCTAAGGAGGGTGGAAAGACAAGACCACCAAAACCCTAAATTTTGCAGAAGACTCCAGATCACCAAAGTAAAAGCCCATACGGGACATAGAAGACAAAAATATCACAAAAAAGTCAACAAAACCAAAAGCTGTTTTTTTGAAAGAATAAACAAGATTGATGGACCCCTAGATAGACTGACCAAGAAAAAGGTCAAATAAACAAGATCAGAAATGCAAAAGATCAAATCACAAGTGACCCCCAAATATAAAAGATGAACAGAGATTACTATGCACACCTGTATGGAAACAAACTTGATACCCTAGATGAAATGGAGGACTTTCTGACATTACACAACTTCCCAAAGTTGAAACAAGAAGACACTGAGACACTAAATAGAGCAATAACAATGCAGAAAATTGACTCTGTCATAAGAAAATCACTTACAAAAAAATGCCTTGGACCAGATGGCTTACCAGCAAAGGTGTACAAAACAAACAAGGAGAAGCTGGCACAAATCCTACTGAAATTGGAGTAATTGAGTAAGGCGATATTCTCTCCAAATCATTTCACAAAGCTAACATCACACTGATACCCAAACCAGGCAAAGATCCAACAAAAAAAAAAGAACTACAGGCCAATGTACCTTATTAACATAGATGCAAAAATCCTCAACCAGATTCTAGCACTTCAGATCCAACAAAGCATCTCAAAAATCATCTGCCATGACCAAGTAGGCTTCATCCCCAGGCTGCAGGGCTGGTACAACATCTGCAAGACCATAAATGTAATTAAATTCATCAATAGATTTTTTTTAAAAGGAATCAATGATTATATCATTAGATACAGAAAAAGATTTTGATAAAATTCAGCATCCCTTCTTGATAAAAGCCCTTAACCGCCGGGCTCGGTGGCTCAGCCTGTAATCCCGCGCCTTTGGGAGGCTGAGGTGAGTGGATTGCCTGAGCCCGCAGGTTCAAGACCCACCTGGGCAGCGAGACCTCATCTCTACAATAAATCAGAAAATCAGCCGGGCGTGGTAGCGCATGCCTGTAATTCCGGCTACTCGGAAGGCTGAGGCAGAAGGATCGCCGGAGCTCAGCAGGTCGAGGCTGCGGTGGCCGGGAGCGGCCACTGCACTCCAGTCTGGGCGACAGAGTGAGACTCCAACTCAAAAAAAAAAAAAAAAAAGCCCTTAACCACCTAAGAATAGAAGGAAGATACCTCAAAATAGTAAGCACTATATACAATAAACCCACAGCCAGTATATTGCTAAATAAACAGAAACTGGAAACATTTTCCCTGAAAACCAGAAAAAGACAAGGCTGGCCACTCTAATCTGTCTTGCTTAATATTGTGTTAGAATGCCAAAACACAGAACTAACCCAAACTGTCAAAAGCATAGAAAAGAAGCTCAAAAAGACAGAACAAAACCTGTAGGAGATGAATGATCACTTCAAGAGACCAAACCTAAGAGTAATTGGGATTCCTGAGGCAGAGAGAGAAACAGAAACCACACTGGAACAAATATTTCATGAAATCATTCAAGAAAACTTCCCTCATCTCATCAAGGATGAAAAAATTCAAACACAAGAGATCAGAGAACCCC
>NW_007220686.1:0-4331 GCF_000164805.1 Carlito syrichta | reverse complement strand
AATGGTACAGTAGTGCTATATATACTGCTTAAAAGTATGGATTATTTTATGTAAAATTATAAAACAGAAAGTAATGATAATAGTCCAAACATTATACACAGTCATATGTATACACACACATGCACAAGACATGCAACTCTGCAAACTGCCTAAAATAATGCCAGAGGAAAAGCGTAGGTAAAAATGTTAAGCAGAGCAACTGAGATAATACTCAGAGAGGAGAGAAATATCTGTTACAGTAAGTAAAAACTATACTCAGAAACACTATCTCAAGACAGGGGCCCTAGAGGATCAAAATCAGTACAGTGGCCCATACACTGGAAGGAAAGCACTCCTATAGACCAGGAATTCTCTGGACAATTATTTGTTGGGAGGCAGTTGGTGTCCTCTGCATACTAGAGTGTGTAGCAGAACAGATGGACTAGGCTCTATCCATGAGATGTTTGTAGCAATCTCCCAGCTATGGCAACCAAAAATGACTCCAGTCATTGTCAAATGTTCCCAGAGGGGTGGGAAGAGAGGTTTTAACTCATGACTACAGCACTGGTTAAGAATTTTAGACCCACAGCCACCCTGGTTGTGAGTCAACCTCTGGGATGCTAGACTAGTTCCTGGCTTCAAATACGCGAGCTTGCCCACACCAAGAAGGTCAGTCCTTAGTCCCTAGCATTTACCAGGGCACAGAAGCAAAGTACCATTTAAAAAAAATAAACAAAGCCCTTCCTGGTAAGAAACTTCCAGGAAAGACTGCCAGCTCCAGACTCTGCCTCACCACTGCAGCGCCTGGGCAGCCACTAAGAGCAAGGGTTGTGGAGGGAGCACAGCAAGGGAGCCCAGAGGTACAGCCCTACTGGACGAGATGAAAGAGGCACCCTGCCAATATCTTGAAAACTGGGCAGAAAAGTGCTCTGGCTTGCTCACCAGGGAGCAACAGACCTGACCCAATCACTGTGACCAGCAGATTAACTATTCAGTGGTCAATCATGACCTAGAGGGAATATTCTGAAGGCAAAAACTCCAGAGGGACAGAATGAAGGCTGAATCTCAGGTGCCTCACCCCCAACCCTGATTCAGCCTTGGGACAAGGGGTGTGACCAGAAAACGATGAGAAAGGCCTCCAAAGAGATCAGTGGTGAGTCTCGGGCTGACCCAACCTCATGCTCCCCAGCAATCCTCCTAACATTAGACCCACACATATGGGGCATAACTGAGAGGGATGAACCCAGGTGGAGCATGGACATCAGTTGCAATAGGAGGACTCCACCCCAGGATAAACCTGGCTGGGGCACCCCCTGCCAATACCTGGAGAAGAGAAAATCTTGCACCTCCCCACACAAGGAAACCCTTGACTGTAGTAGAGTGGGAGGGGAGGAACCAGCCCCACCCACCTCCACTGTCCCCTCCTCTTTCCCTGGGAAAGAAAAACTACAAGTTAGAAGGGACTGGAGCCCAATATTCAAAATCCTCAAAGATAAACAATTTTAATGAAGAATTTCCTACCCAGCCAAACTCAGCTTCATCAATGATGAAGAATTAAAATCCTTCCCAGACATTCAGTCCCTAAGAGATTATCCAGCTTCCAGGTCAGTTCTACAAGAGAAGCTTAAAAAGGTATTAAGCACAGAAGAAAGAAAAAAGAAAAAAAAAAAAAGGATGACTATGCACTTTCCAAGAGAACAGAAGAACACGGAATCAAAAAGAATACATCATGACTGCAAACTTGAAACCACACACAGATATCAACCCCAAAGCTGAAAGAAAACAAGCAAAGAAAAAGCTTTATAAGAACCTCATGATGAGGATAAAACATCACATTTCAATAATCAGTCTGAATGCACATGGACTAAATGCACCATTGAAAAGACACAGAATGGCAAACTGGATTAAAAACCATGACTGAATCATTTACTGCATCCAGGATACTCATCTCACCACAGGGATACACACAGACTCAAAGTTAGAGGATGGAAAATGAGTTTCCAGGTGAACAGATCACAAAGGAAGACAGGACTCATAATCTTAATATCAGACAAAACAATCTTTAAACTATCAAAAATTTAAAAAGATATGAAAGGGTACTACATAATGGATAAAAGATTCAATCCATCAAAAAGAAATACCCATCCTAAACATATATGCATCCAGCACAGGAGCACCAGCATTTATAAAGCAACTAGTAAGTAAACTGCAAACAGATATTGATATTAACTATTATAGCTGGAGACTTAAATACCCCACTAACGACCCTAGATACATCATTGAAGCGAGAAATCAACAAAGAGATCTGGAACTTCAACATGACACTTGATCAAAGGGACGTCATAGACATCTACAGAATACTCCACCCAACAACCACAAAATATACATTCTACTCATCACTATATGGAATGTAGTCCAAGATTGATCACATCCTTGGCCATAAATCAAACAAAAAAAGTTCATAAGATGAAATACTGCCATATACCTTCTCTGACAATAGTGGAATAAAAATAAATATCAACACCAACAATATTCCCCCCAAACACAAAGACATGGACACTAAACAGCATGCTGCTGAATGACTACTGGGTCAATACAGAAATCAAAACAGAAATTTAAAAATTCCTGGAAACAAATGAAAATGGAGAAACATCCTACCAAAACTTCTGGGAAGCCAAGAAAACAGCTCAAAGTGGAGAATGTATATCTTCACGAGCACACATCAAGAAAATGGAAATGTCACAAGTCAACAGCCTAATAAATCACCTAAGGAGGCTGGAAAGACAAGACCACCAAAACCCTAAATTTTGCAGAAGACTCCAGATCACCAAAGTAAAAGCCCATACGGGACATAGAAGACAAAAATATCACAAAAAAGTCAACAAAACCAAAAGCTGTTTTTTTGAAAGAATAAACAAGATTGATGGACCCCTAGATAGACTGACCAAGAAAAAGGTCAAATAAACAAGATCAGAAATGCAAAAGATCAAATCACAAGTGACCCCCAAATATAAAAGATGAACAGAGATTACTATGCACACCTGTATGGAAACAAACTTGATACCCTAGATGAAATGGAGGACTTTCTGACATTACACAACTTCCCAAAGTTGAAACAAGAAGACACTGAGACACTAAATAGAGCAATAACAATGCAGAAAATTGACTCTGTCATAAGAAAATCACTTACAAAAAAATGCCTTGGACCAGATGGCTTACCAGCAAAGGTGTACAAAACAAACAAGGAGAAGCTGGCACAAATCCTACTGAAATTGGAGTAATTGAGTAAGGCGATATTCTCTCCAAATCATTTCACAAAGCTAACATCACACTGATACCCAAACCAGGCAAAGATCCAACAAAAAAAAAAGAACTACAGGCCAATGTACCTTATTAACATAGATGCAAAAATCCTCAACCAGATTCTAGCACTTCAGATCCAACAAAGCATCTCAAAAATCATCTGCCATGACCAAGTAGGCTTCATCCCCAGGCTGCAGGGCTGGTACAACATCTGCAAGACCATAAATGTAATTAAATTCATCAATAGATTTTTTTTAAAAGGAATCAATGATTATATCATTAGATACAGAAAAAGATTTTGATAAAATTCAGCATCCCTTCTTGATAAAAGCCCTTAACCGCCGGGCTCGGTGGCTCAGCCTGTAATCCCGCGCCTTTGGGAGGCTGAGGTGAGTGGATTGCCTGAGCCCGCAGGTTCAAGACCCACCTGGGCAGCGAGACCTCATCTCTACAATAAATCAGAAAATCAGCCGGGCGTGGTAGCGCATGCCTGTAATTCCGGCTACTCGGAAGGCTGAGGCAGAAGGATCGCCGGAGCTCAGCAGGTCGAGGCTGCGGTGGCCGGGAGCGGCCACTGCACTCCAGTCTGGGCGACAGAGTGAGACTCCATCTCAAAAAAAAAAAAAAAAAAGCCCTTAACCACCTAAGAATAGAAGGAAGATACCTCAAAATAGTAAGCACTATATACAATAAACCCACAGCCAGTATATTGCTAAATAAACAGAAACTGGAAACATTTTCCCTGAAAACCAGAAAAAGACAAGGCTGGCCACTCTAATCTGTCTTGCTTAATATTGTGTTAGAATGCCAAAACACAGAACTAACCCAAACTGTCAAAAGCATAGAAAAGAAGCTCAAAAAGACAGAACAAAACCTGTAGGAGATGAATGATCACTTCAAGAGACCAAACCTAAGAGTAATTGGGATTCCTGAGGCAGAGAGAGAAACAGAAACCACACTGGAACAAATATTTCATGAAATCATTCAAGAAAACTTCCCTCATCTCATCAAGGATGAAAAAATTCAAACACAAGAGATCAGAGAACCCC
>NW_007220685.1:0-762 GCF_000164805.1 Carlito syrichta | reverse complement strand
GATAATAGTCCAAACATTATACACAGTCATATGTATACACACACATGCACAAGACATGCAACTCTGCAAACTGCCTAAAATAATGCCAGAGGAAAAGCGTAGGTAAAAATGTTAAGCAGAGCAACTGAGATAATACTCAGAGAGGAGAGAAATATCTGTTACAGTAAGTAAAAACTATACTCAGAAACACTATCTCAAGACAGGGGCCCTAGAGGATCAAAATCAGTACAGTGGCCCATACACTGGAAGGAAAGCACTCCTATAGACCAGGAATTCTCTGGACAATTATTTGTTGGGAGGCAGTTGGTGTCCTCTGCATACTAGAGTGTGTAGCAGAACAGATGGACTAGGCTCTATCCATGAGATGTTTGTAGCAATCTCCCAGCTATGGCAACCAAAAATGACTCCAGTCATTGTCAAATGTTCCCAGAGGGGTGGGAAGAGAGGTTTTAACTCATGACTACAGCACTGGTTAAGAATTTTAGACCCACAGCCACCCTGGTTGTGAGTCAACCTCTGGGATGCTAGACTAGTTCCTGGCTTCAAATACGCGAGCTTGCCCACACCAAGAAGGTCAGTCCTTAGTCCCTAGCATTTACCAGGGCACAGAAGCAAAGTACCATTTAAAAAAAATAAACAAAGCCCTTCCTGGTAAGAAACTTCCAGGAAAGACTGCCAGCTCCAGACTCTGCCTCACCACTGCAGCGCCTGGGCAGCCACTAAGAGCAAGGGTTGTGGAGGGAGCACAGCAAGGGAGCCCAG
>NW_007220684.1:0-675 GCF_000164805.1 Carlito syrichta | reverse complement strand
GATGCAGGGATGTCCAATAAGACCATAAATGTCTGTGGGTTTTGGAGTCCCCAAAATACCATGAGCTTGGGATGGGCAATTACCATCCATGGGGGTCCCTAGAGTATGTTCACTGAATCCCATCACACATGGGGCGCTTGCCATTGAAGGTCTGTGCTCTTCCACCTGGGTCGGTGGGAGAGCAGACCATATCAGCTTCAAGAGGGATCTGCAGAAATTCAGGAAGCTTGCCAGAGATAAAGCCACTTTGGCATTGCTGCTGTAGAGGCTGTTCTGCTCTTATTGCAGAGGGCCCAGGAGAGCACTGCCAGTGTAGACCTCTGGCTACAAAGCACCAAGTGGGGGAGATGCGGAGGCGCGGCTGCTGCTAAGAACATTTTGTTGGATGGTTGTGCCTTGACATTCTCCAGGGTAGGAAGGGCCTGAAGAGCTGGATTAAGCTCGGGGGCTGTGTCCATCAGAGTCAGAAGTGTTGGGTTGGTCTGTGGTGGGGCTCCCCTTAAAAACAAGTATAAAGCAGGTTCAAGCCTATATGGTGGCTCAAGCCTGTAATCCTAGCACTTGAGTCCAAGAGTTCAAGATCAGCCTCGCAACACAGTAGACCCTGTCTCTAAAAAAAAAAATTAGCCAAGCGTTGTGCTGCATGCCTATAGCCGAAGCTATTCAGGAGGCTGA
>NW_007220683.1:0-1430 GCF_000164805.1 Carlito syrichta | reverse complement strand
CAAATATTAGGTATCATTTTTACTGTCATAAACACACAACAGATTTTCTTGTTTGGGTTCCTAGACAATAAGTATATAAATAAATATATAAATAAAAACATTCCTTCCATTCCTTAGCTCCAATGAATAGCTCTGTAATTCACTGGCTATTATGAATGCGGCTATTATGTGGCACAAATAATATAAACCAAAAAAAAAATACAGTAGTATAGTGAGAGGAAGCTGAAATAAACATCATCCTGGTAAAGCCCAATTTTAACAAATAAAAATATTTTTAAAAGAACATCTAAGAAGTGACACAGTAAGTTAGCCTAGTCACATTTCGATTCATTTACATTTTAAATTATAGGAAATCTAATCTTGTTTAAAACTTACCAAAAAGTTTGTAGGGGGGGAGACTGTAATCCGGTAGTGGAAAAGTCTGCCAGCATTGTTGGTCATAGGACGGCAGGGCTTGATGGCCTGAGAGGGAAAAAATAAAAATGAGTTTCCAAGTAAGCAGCAGAATATTTTTATTCAAAAACAGACTGTGTTTTCTAGATTCACTTCTAACAAAAGAGGCTTTATGTGTGTTCCTTCACAGACTGGTAGGAAAGAACAATATTCATTTTACCATTAACTAAGTTAATAAAAAAGGGCTGGCCGGTCACCAGTTCTTAGCCATTTCCTCATGTGCTGAGGATGCAGGGATGTCCAATAAGACCATAAATGTCTGTGGGTTTTGGAGTCCCCAAAATACCATGAGCTTGGGATGGGCAATTACCATCCATGGGGGTCCCTAGAGTATGTTCACTGAATCCCATCACACATGGGGCGCTTGCCATTGAAGGTCTGTGCTCTTCCACCTGGGTCGGTGGGAGAGCAGACCATATCAGCTTCAAGAGGGATCTGCAGAAATTCAGGAAGCTTGCCAGAGATAAAGCCACTTTGGCATTGCTGCTGTAGAGGCTGTTCTGCTCTTATTGCAGAGGGCCCAGGAGAGCACTGCCAGTGTAGACCTCTGGCTACAAAGCACCAAGTGGGGGAGATGCGGAGGCGCGGCTGCTGCTAAGAACATTTTGTTGGATGGTTGTGCCTTGACATTCTCCAGGGTAGGAAGGGCCTGAAGAGCTGGATTAAGCTCGGGGGCTGTGTCCATCAGAGTCAGAAGTGTTGGGTTGGTCTGTGGTGGGGCTCCCCTTAAAAACAAGTATAAAGCAGGTTCAAGCCTATATGGTGGCTCAAGCCTGTAATCCTAGCACTTGAGTCCAAGAGTTCAAGATCAGCCTAGGCAACACAGTAAGACCCTGTCTCTAAAAAAAAAATTAGCCAAGCGTTGTGCTGCATGCCTATAGCCGAAGCTATTCAGGAGGCTGAGGCAGAAGGTCCACCTGAGCTCAGGAGATTAAGGATGCAGTGATTCATAATCATTGTGTCCCTGCACTCCAGCC
>NW_007220682.1:0-2047 GCF_000164805.1 Carlito syrichta | reverse complement strand
ACCAGGGTGTACTGAGAACCCCCTACAAGCATGGCTCCTAAAAGCATGGAAAAGCAATGGCCCAAGCTAAGCGAAGTTGAAATACCGGAATTGCCATGGCAGACAGTGGAGGAAGGAATTCAAAGACTAAAGGAAATGGACTCATTAAAACTGATATAGTATCTATGGCTAGAAGCTACACCAAATAATCATGTCCCACAGGAAGGCCCAGAAGACACACCAGAAGGAAAGTGCTGGTGAAAGGAGCACCAGCATCAAAAGGAAAATCAGCAGTGGCTTCCTCTGCAGACCAGGGCTGACTGCAGGAGAAGTGGTCAGATAGCAGAGCTTGCCAATGGCAACAAGGATGACAGAATCCCCAAAGAAGAGAAGACAGGTGATGGGGCTTAAGTGCTAGAAGCCAAGTCACAAAATTATTATAATTATGACCAGGAGAATCAAAGTGGTAGCCAAGGGGGTACGGCCCACAAAGAGTTATGGAAATAGGTAATAGAACATGGTGTCTTGGGTACAAAATAAATGAGTAACCAACAAGAGTACTACTTAGTTTGTGCAAACATAAGAAATCAAGAATGGATAACCAAAAGGCTAAAGGCAGGTCACTTCAATAGTCACACTATCCCTTGCCCAGTTCCAGAACTGATCAAGTTTTATGGACTGAAATCCACTGACTGAAGAGATGGCCAGATCCCAGAAGGAAGGATCCTGTAACAAAATAACAAGCAAAAACAGTCTTGACAACCCTGTCCTTCCCCAACGGGGCCTATGACCATTTACCTGGCAAAAAGACACTGGGAAAATACCCAGACAGTTCAAGGAGTGTTAGACACGTATCTGAATCATCATTGACACTTGGAGACTGAATACATCATCATGGTACCCCAGTTAGGGTGGAGAATATGAGGTTATGGTAATAAACTGTCTTACAATGGATCTACTGAATCCAGATCCACCCAGGGTCATTCCCTGGTCCCTGGATGTATTACTGGAATTTACACTATTGGCAGACCCAATGTGCCACTCTAGTGGGTCCTTGACATGTGGAGTAAGAGCTATCATAATGGGAGGACCAAGCAGAAGCCACTTAAATTACCACTACCACTCCAACCCAGGCATCAAAAATAAATATTGTATTAAGAGGAGGTAAAGATTAATGCACCCTTAAGAATCTGAAGGACACAGCGGGGATGGAACCTATCATACCTCTGATTAATCTACCTGGCCCTGAAGGATCCTGGAGGATGGTGTAGTATACCACAAGGTCAATCAAACTTAGCTCTGATTGCAACTATCATGCCAAGTGCCATAGCTTAGTTAGAGCAGATATAAAGCATGTGGCAACTGATTTGGTGAATGGGTTATTTTCTATCCCAACAAGAAATGAGATTCAGGATGGCTCACAGACATTTATATGATTTTGCCTCAGGGCTGTGTTACCTCTGTCACCCACTGTCGTAATATACAATGAGTTCCTGACTGGACAAACTGCAGAACACCCACTGCTCCATTACACCTCTGACATTATGTTGGTCAGGCTACAGGCCTTGGTAAATCACATGCAGGGCAGAGGATGAGAAATATACAAAAATTCAGGAGCCTACCACACAATTTTTAGGAGTTCAGTGGTGTGGGGAATGCCAAGACATCCCCTCCCAAGCAAAAGACAATAATTGCATCTGCCACCTCCTACAATGTAGAAGGAAGCACAATGGTTGGTTCAGGAGGTAGCATAGTCCATACCTAAAAACACTGCTCCAGCCATTCACAGAGTGGCACAGAAGGCTGCCAGCACTGTGTGCAGCCCAAAGGAAAGAGGCCTTAGGTGTTCCAGCACAAGAAGCCCTGCAGCTGGGGCCATCCAATTCAGCAGATCCTGTGGCACTTGTGAGAAAAGATGCTGAGAGGAATCTATGGCAGGCCACACTGGGAGAATCTCACTGCTGGTCCCTGAGGTTCTGGAGCAAGACCATGTTACCTGTAGTGAAGAGTTATGTGCCTTTGAAAAAAATACTCCTGATATGCTACTGTGCCCTGCTAGATATAGAAG
>NW_007220681.1:0-2047 GCF_000164805.1 Carlito syrichta | reverse complement strand
CAGACCAGGGCTGACTGCAGGAGAAGTGGTCAGATAGCAGAGCTTGCCAATGGCAACAAGGATGACAGAATCCCCAAAGAAGAGAAGACAGGTGATGGGGCTTAAGTGCTAGAAGCCAAGTCACAAAATTATTATAATTATGACCAGGAGAATCAAAGTGGTAGCCAAGGGGGTACGGCCCACAAAGAGTTATGGAAATAGGTAATAGAACATGGTGTCTTGGGTACAAAATAAATGAGTAACCAACAAGAGTACTACTTAGTTTGTGCAAACATAAGAAATCAAGAATGGATAACCAAAAGGCTAAAGGCAGGTCACTTCAATAGTCACACTATCCCTTGCCCAGTTCCAGAACTGATCAAGTTTTATGGACTGAAATCCACTGACTGAAGAGATGGCCAGATCCCAGAAGGAAGGATCCTGTAACAAAATAACAAGCAAAAACAGTCTTGACAACCCTGTCCTTCCCCAACGGGGCCTATGACCATTTACCTGGCAAAAAGACACTGGGAAAATACCCAGACAGTTCAAGGAGTGTTAGACACGTATCTGAATCATCATTGACACTTGGAGACTGAATACATCATCATGGTACCCCAGTTAGGGTGGAGAATATGAGGTTATGGTAATAAACTGTCTTACAATGGATCTACTGAATCCAGATCCACCCAGGGTCATTCCCTGGTCCCTGGATGTATTACTGGAATTTACACTATTGGCAGACCCAATGTGCCACTCTAGTGGGTCCTTGACATGTGGAGTAAGAGCTATCATAATGGGAGGACCAAGCAGAAGCCACTTAAATTACCACTACCACTCCAACCCAGGCATCAAAAATAAATATTGTATTAAGAGGAGGTAAAGATTAATGCACCCTTAAGAATCTGAAGGACACAGCGGGGATGGAACCTATCATACCTCTGATTAATCTACCTGGCCCTGAAGGATCCTGGAGGATGGTGTAGTATACCACAAGGTCAATCAAACTTAGCTCTGATTGCAACTATCATGCCAAGTGCCATAGCTTAGTTAGAGCAGATATAAAGCATGTGGCAACTGATTTGGTGAATGGGTTATTTTCTATCCCAACAAGAAATGAGATTCAGGATGGCTCACAGACATTTATATGATTTTGCCTCAGGGCTGTGTTACCTCTGTCACCCACTGTCGTAATATACAATGAGTTCCTGACTGGACAAACTGCAGAACACCCACTGCTCCATTACACCTCTGACATTATGTTGGTCAGGCTACAGGCCTTGGTAAATCACATGCAGGGCAGAGGATGAGAAATATACAAAAATTCAGGAGCCTACCACACAATTTTTAGGAGTTCAGTGGTGTGGGGAATGCCAAGACATCCCCTCCCAAGCAAAAGACAATAATTGCATCTGCCACCTCCTACAATGTAGAAGGAAGCACAATGGTTGGTTCAGGAGGTAGCATAGTCCATACCTAAAAACACTGCTCCAGCCATTCACAGAGTGGCACAGAAGGCTGCCAGCACTGTGTGCAGCCCAAAGGAAAGAGGCCTTAGGTGTTCCAGCACAAGAAGCCCTGCAGCTGGGGCCATCCAATTCAGCAGATCCTGTGGCACTTGTGAGAAAAGATGCTGAGAGGAATCTATGGCAGGCCACACTGGGAGAATCTCACTGCTGGTCCCTGAGGTTCTGGAGCAAGACCATGTTACCTGTAGTGAAGAGTTATGTGCCTTTGAAAAAAATACTCCTGATATGCTACTGTGCCCTGCTAGATATAGAAGGCCTGGCCATGGGATACCAGATACACCTGTGGCCAGAACTGCCCATCATAGGCTAAATTCTGTCAGTCTCATCAGACAATAAAGCATCAGCAACAATCCATCAGATGAGAGAGGTGCTGCATCCAGTGTCAGGCATAGGACCAAAGGGCACAAACAAGTTGCCAAAGCAAGTGGCCTGGATCCCCACAGCTCTACCACTGTAGCACCAGCATCCCTCCTCAATTGATGACTAAGGATGTAAAGCAGAGACAACATCCAAGCTTGGTTTGCAAAAGGGTCAGCTGG
>NW_007220680.1:0-606 GCF_000164805.1 Carlito syrichta | reverse complement strand
TTTATAATTCTTGATATATTTTATACAAATTGCTTTTTGGTAATGTGCATTGCAAATATCTTCTTTCTGCCATGGCTTAACAATGTCTAAATTAATCAATGTATCTACTCTTCTCATGAACATTAGGGACTTTAGAGCCTTTTAATTCGGTGTGCCATGTCATCCTAGTCCTCCATTTTAGGTGAATTTTTATTTTAACCTCCATTAGTAATTATTAGTGTTTCAATTAGTCGATTTCATCGTATGTCTACTAGTTTCTTTACTCTGCATCTTTTCTTGCAATCTACTTCTCCTTTTTTAAATCCTTTAAAAAAAAACTTTCAGCAAGGCATTTTTACCCTTAGTATTAAGTGCTATTTTACTTGGGTATAGGATGTCTGGCTAACATTTATTTTCTCTCTTAGAGAAATTTGATGTTAGTCTACTTGTTTCTTTGTATACTACTCATCTTCTCTAAGTGATTGTTTTAAGGAATTTATTTGTCTTCAGTATCTGCAATTGGATTATGATAGGTCTAGATGGGACTTATTTATATTTTAAATTTAAATTCTTCAGACATTGCATGCATTCTGAGAACTTGGGTCTTTCTTCAATTATAAGAAAACC
>NW_007220679.1:0-699 GCF_000164805.1 Carlito syrichta | reverse complement strand
CGTCTCTACAATAAATAAAAAATTAGCCAGGTGTGGTAGCACGTGCCTGTAGTTCCAGCTACTTGGAAGGCTGAGGTGGAAGGATTGCAGGAGCCCAGCGGGTCGAGGCTACGGATGCCGGAAGCGTGCCACTGCCCTCCAGTCTGAGCGACGGAGTGGGACTCTGACTCAAAAAAAAAAAAAAAAAAAGAAAGAAATACTGTGGTTTATTCTAGGACTTCTAAGGCAGTGGGGGCACAACCATAGCCTCTCAATCACACGATGGAGAGTAGACCCCTGGGGAGTGCTGCTCAAGGAGTCACAGTTGATGAACTCTGAATGCAGTGCACTTGACCATGGGCTAGGCCAGGCCATGCCTGTCTGGGTGGTGGTCTGAGGGCCCTGGCTTCATTCCCTACCACTTGGGCCATGACCTTTACCAAGCAACAAGCAGCTGGTATTGTTTTGCATTCTGATGAACCAGAACATCTGGCTTCTGAGTTCTCATTTATGGAGTGTATAGGTGCTACTCAGAAATCAACAAAAACTAAAACAACAATTATAACTTGGTTTCAGCCCCATAGCAAATAACGTATGTCATTTCTCCAGGACACAGGACAGTTCATATAGTGATTTTGATTTCTATTAAATTGACTGCAGCAGACTTTCGTGTAAGTCTCTCTCTATGGCACGGATCTTAAATCTCTAGGGATAAAAGAA
>NW_007220678.1:0-9541 GCF_000164805.1 Carlito syrichta | reverse complement strand
GCTAGCCACATTTTATTTCAGGGAGTAAACCTACAGCCCCACTGCAAGGACAGATTCCAAGGCAGTGGGAAGTGGGTTTCAGATTATCAATACACCTGTTGGTGAACACCAGGACCTGCAGATAGATTTTGAATCACAGCTCCCCCCCTTAAGTAAATCTCAAAACTGCAAAAAGGACCACCCCCAACCTACAGTGCAACTCCAGAATTGAAGAAAGTAAGAGGGCATATATAAAGAATAGGTGATTGAACAAACAGAAGTAAAACTAATGCCTCTACCCCTGAATAACAGAATTAAAGAAGACAATGATGTGGAGGGAAGAAAAAAATAGGGAGGGGGAAAAAACGCACAAGTGTAGAAAAACCAAAAGAAGAATATAGGTCTCACACAGACCCCTGGGAGATCAGACACTGAGAAAACAGATTCTGGAACACAAACAATGAAGAGCCCCCAGAATGACTGGTCACATGCAACAAAACCAGGCATCAAGACATTAATAGAGAGAATTAAAAATTTGAGGAGAGACATGAGGAAAAGAGGAAAGAGTTGATGTCAGAAATAACAGCAGTAAAGAATACTGTGATGGAAATAAATAACAAACTAGTAAGCATGGAAAGCAGAATTAGCCAAGCAGAAGAAAGAATCTCAGAGCTCAAAGACCAAAACACAGAACTGACCCAAACTGTCAAACCATAGAAAAGAAGCTCAAAAGACAGAACAAATCTTCAAGAGATGAATGATCACTTCAAGAGACCAAACCTAAGAGTAATTGGCCTTCCTGAGGCAGAGAGAGAAACAGAGGCCACACTGGAGCAAACATTTCATGAAATCATTCAAGAAAACTTCCCTCATCTCATCAAGGATGAAAAAATTCAAACACAAGAGATTCAGAAAACCCCTGCAAGACAACAAATGAGAAGAACAACACCTAGACATATAATAATTCATCTAAACAAAGTAGGTATAAAAGAAAAAATCCTAAAGGCTGCAAGAGAAAAAGGCCAGACTATGTACCAGGGAAGACCAATTAAGATAGCAGCAGATTTATCTACTGAAACCCTCCGGGCTAGGAGAGCTTGGAGTCCTATCTTCAAAGTTCTAAAAGATAAACAATTTCAACTGAGAATAACCTACCCAGTCAAGCTAATCTTCATCAGTGAGGGAGAATTGAAATCTTTCCCAGATATCCAATTCCTAAGAACCTACGCTGCCACAAGACCACCTCTACAAGAAACACTTAAGAAAGTATTGAACACAGAAGAAAAGGAAAAAGGAACAACAACGTTCTTCACAAGAGTACAGGCAAAAGATTAAAAACACACATGTTCCAACTCTAAAACCAAAAGAAAGACAACACACAAATAGGAAGAAAAACAACTCTGTAAGAACATTATGATAGGGATCAACTCTCACATTTCAATAATTAGTTTGAATGTGAACAGACTAAATGCACCACTGCAAAGACATAGAATGGCAAAATGGATAAAATATCACCAGGCAGCAATCTATTGCCTTCAAGAGACTCACCTCACTAGAAAGGACACTCAGAGACTCAAAGTAAAAGGATGGGAAACATATTTTCAGGCTAATGGAACACAAAAGAAAGGAGCAGTTGCGATCTTAATCTCAGACAAAATACCCTTTAAGCTCTCAAAAATTAAAAAAGATACAGAAGGCCACTATATAATGATAAAAGGTTCAATCCACCAACAAGAAATATCCATCCTAAACATATATGCACCAAACATAGGTGCACTAACTTTCATAAAGCAGCTCCTAGGTAAACTAAAAACAGATATCGACTCCAATGTCATCATAGCAGGGGACTTCAACTCTAGACAGATCATCAGGACAAAAATCAGCAATGAGATCCGAAACCTCAATGTGACTCTTGATCAAATGGACTTAATTAATACCCACAGAATGCTCCATCCAAAGACCACAGAATACACATTCTACTCATCAACACATGGAACGTACTCTAAGATTGACCACATACGTGGCCATAAATCAAGCATAAGCCAATTTAAAAGGACTGAAATTTTACCACACACCTTCTCAGACCACAGTGGAATAAAAATAAAAATTAACACCAACAAGGTCCCCCCAAAACCCACAAAGACATGGAAACTAACCAGCATGATGCTAAACAACTCCTGGGTCAATGATGAAATCAAAACAGAGATTAAAAGATACATGGAAACAAATGAAAATGAAGAAACATCTTACAAAAATCTCTGGGACACAATGAAAGCTGTAGTAAGAGGGGAATTTATATCCCTACAAATGCACATGAAGGAAGTGGAAGGATCACAAATTAACAGCCTAAGAAGCCACCTAAAAAAGCTGGAAAAGCAAGACCACAAAAATCTTAATTTCAGCAGAAGAATACAGATCACCAAAATAAAAGCCCAAATCCAGGACATAGAAGACAATAAGATAATACAAATAAAAATCAGTGAAACAAAAAGCTGGTTCTTCAAAAGGATAAAGAAGATCGATGGTTCTCTAGCTAGACTGACCAAGAAAAAGAGAGAAAAAGCCCAAATAAACACAATCAGAAACACAAAAGATGAAGTCATATCTGATCCTGAAGAAATACAAAAGACCTTTAGAGACTACTATGTATACTTGTATGGAAACAAACTTGAAAACCTTTTGGAAATGGAGGAATTTCTATCATCACACAACTTGCCTAGGTTGAAACAAGAAGAAATTGAGACCCTAAATAGACCATTAAAAATCAAGGAAACTGACTACATAATAAGAAAACTACCTAAAAATAAAAATCCTTGGACCAGATGGCTTTCCAGCAGAATTCTACAAGACATTTAAGGAGGAGCTGATTCCAATCTTACTGAAGATATTCCAGGTGATTGAGAAAGACGGAACTCTCCCCAAATCATTTTACGAAGCCAACATCACATTGATACCCAAGCCAGGTAAAGACCCAACAAAGAAAGAGAACTACAGGCCAATATCTTTTATGAACATAGATGCCAAAATTCTCAACAAGATCCTAGTGAACTGGATTCAACAACACATCTCAAAAATCATCCATCATGACAAAGTAGGCTTCATCTTTGGGATGCAAGGCTGGTTCAACATTTGTAAAATTATAAATGTAATTAAATACATCAGCAGATGTCAAAACAAAAACCACATGATTATATCATTAGATGTGGAAAAAGCTTTTGATAAAATCCAGCACCGCTTCTTGATAAAAACCCTCAAACAGCTAGGCATAAGGGAAAAATAGTAAAAGCCATGTATGAAAAACCCACAGCCAGCATACTCCTAAATGGACAAAAACTGGACCAATTTCCCCTGAAAACTGGAACAAGACAAGGATGCCCACTCTCGCCCCTCCTGTTCAATATAGTAATGGAAGTCCTGGCTAGAGAAATCAGAGAAGAGAAGGCAATCAGGGGTATTCAAATAGGAAAAGGGGAAATCAAGCTTTCTCTCTTTGCAGATGACATGATCACGTACCTTGAAAACCCAAGAGAATCTGTCAAAAACCTCCTTACACTGATGAAGACCTTTGGCAAAGTCTCAGGATATTAAATAAATGTGCAAAAGACAATCGCATTTCTTTACACCAATAATAAACAGAAACCCAAATAAAAACCACAATTCCATTCACAATAGCCACCAAAAAAAATGAAATACCTTGGCATCTTCCTAACCAGAAATGTGAAAGACCTTTACAATGAAAACTACAAAAGACTGCTCAAAGAAATCAAAGATGACACAAACAAGTGGAAAAATATCCCATGCTCATGGATCGGAAGAATCAACATTGTGAAGATGTCCATCTTACCTAAGGCAATCTACAGATTTAATGCAATACCCATCAAATTACCAGCAACATTCTTCTCAGACCTAGAAAAACAACACAGGAATTCATATGGAAACACAAACGTCCAAGAATAGCCAGAACAATCCTCAGCAAAAAAAAGCAAAGCAGGTGGTATCACATTACCAGACTTCAAATTTTACTACAAAGTTACAATCATCAAAACAGCTTGGTATTGATACAGAAACAGGCATATAGATCAATGGAATAGAATTGAGATTCCAGAAGCAAAACCTCAGATTCTCAGCCAACTCATCTTTGACAAAGCCTCCACCACCTACCACTGGGGAGAGGAGAACCTATTCAGTAAACGGTGCTGGAAAAACTGTCTGACCACATGCAGAAGATTGAAACAGGACCCCTATCTATCCCCATACACAAAAATTAACTCTAAATGGATCAGAGACCTACGTGTAAAAACCTCAATCTATAAGAACCTTAGAAAATGAAGGACAAAGCCGGGCTCGGTGACTCAGCCTGTAATCTCGCGACTTTGGGAGGCTGAGGTGAGTGGATTGCCTGAGCCCGCGGGTTCAAGACCCACCTGGGCGGCGAGACCTCATCTCTACAATAAATCAGAAAATCAGCTGGGCAAGGTAGCGCATGCCTGTAATTCCAGCTACTTGGAAGGCTGAGGCAGAAGGATCGCCGGAGCCTAGCAGGTTGAGGCTGCGGTGGCCAGGAGCGGCCACTGCACTCCAGTCTGGGTGACAGAGTGAGACTCCAACTCATTAAAAAAAAAGAAAGAAAATGAAGGACATACCCTCATGGAAATTGGAACTGGCATCCAGTTTCCAAACAAAACCCGAAACCCACAGGCCATAAGAGATAAGATAGACAAGTGGGACCTCATTAAACTGATGAGCTTCTGCAAAGTCAAAGAAACCATCAAGACAGCAGGGAGACAGCCTATAGAATGGGAAAAAATATTTGCCAATTCCAGGTCTGACAAAGGTTTAACATCTTGGATCTACAAGGAACTCAAACGTGCTGAAAACAAAAAAAAACAAACAGCCCCATTATAAAATAGGCAAAAGATATGAACAGACACTTCACAAAAGAAGACATCCGAGCAGCCAACAGACACATGAAGAAATGTTCAACCTCACTAATCATCAGGGAAATGCAAATCAAAACCACACTGAAATACCACCTAACTCCAGTCAGAATGGCAATTATCAATAACTCAAAAAATAACAGTTGCTGGAGAGGGTGTGGTGAAAAGGGAATACTTCTATACTGTTGGTGGGAATGCAAACTAGTACAACCTCTGTGGAAAACATGGTGATTCCTAAAAGCTCTAAATATTGACCTCCCATATGACCCCGCAATCCCCCTACTGGGAATATACCCTGAAGAACTCAAATTATTCCATTAAAAAGATACCTGCACACGTATGTTTATCGCAGCACTGTTCACAATAGCAAGAACCTGGAAGCAACCATGCTGTCCATCAAAAGAGGACTGGATTTTAAAAATGTAGTACATATACATGATGGAATACTAGGTAGCCATAAAAAAAAAAAATCAAGAATTTCACAACAACCTGGATGTAACTAGAGTCTATAATACTGAGTGAACTCTCACAGAAACAAAGATCTGAGTATCACATGTTCTCACTCATATAATGGACCTTGAACATCCAATGTAATACTATAAGAAAATGACTGACAGTGGTGGGAAACTATGGGGGCAGGAGGCGAAGGGAGATGGGATTAACAGTAGTAGATATCTGTCTGGGGATGGGGAGACACCTCTTATCAACAAGGGTGCCTGAACGAAGCATATTTGCATACCTCACCCTTAACTGTGCCCCACAATATCATAATAAAAAATATTAATTTAAAAAAAGAGATAATGCCTTCTTCTCTGTTGAACTAAAAAAAAATTTAGTTGGCAATTACATGTCCCATCTGTTCCAGGTGTTGGACTGTGAGCTTCTCAAGGTGAGGGACCGAGACTAGTCATATTTGTCATCTCTGCTAGAAGTATAGCTGGAGTGGAGGCCTGCTATACTTTCAGTCCAGACCCCAGCTCCATCTGTGTGTGACCCAGAGCACGTAGTAGAATGATCATCCATGGCAAAAAGAACATTCCAAACACTCAGTTCCAGCCCTCACAAAATTCTCAAGAATGGTCTTGACACCAACACAGCCAGTGGGCCAGCCCCATTCAAGAAAGTTAAGTGACCTTGATGTGACTATTTGATTTGGCAGGGTATCTGGTGGCTCTGGTAAGGTGAGAAGTCTAGAGGGGTCACAGTCTGTATTTCTCTTGATGCACAGATGCACATCTGCCAGGGAACCTGGTTTCCACCATGGCAAATCAAAAAGCCACAGCAATGTCACTTCCCTTTCTTGAATGGGGCTGGCCCACTGGCTGCGTTGGTGTCAAGGCCATTCTTGGGAATTTTGTGAGGGCTGGAACTGTTTCGAAGGTTCTTTTTGCCATGGATGATCATTCTACTGCATGTCCGCTTCTGAACCAGCATCTGCCATGCACACAGGACAGATCCATGGGAACCTGCCCATTGACCTCTCAAGGACATTCACACATGACAGCTATGTACTGAGTATGGCCTGGGAACTAAACCAATGTGAGTGAAAGTCCCAGCTCTTCTATTACAGCTCTGTGGCCTTGGGATAATCACACAGGCATTGACCTCACAAAGTGGTTGTGAAGATGAATCGACAGTGCTTGGGGGGTCCCTATGGTTCTGAAAGGGCATGCCAAGAGGAGGCTGTGGGAAGCAGGTGGGCTTCCAGAGAGGCCTCCTCACACTGGCTGCTGTCTTCAGCAGAATGGAAGATGGGAAGTGTAGAGGCCCTGGCACCTCTCCCTCTGTATGCCTGCTGAAGTCACTTCTGCTCTCTTCTCAGTGAGTGACACCCGAACATGAGGATGACTACACCCAAGCTGAGATCTGGACACTCAGTAGCCCAAGCTCCAGGGGTAAGCCCATCTTCAGGTTGAGCCCAGAGCTAGAAGGGGCTGCAGCAGATACAGACCTAGACCAGCTGGGGCCATACCAGGTCACTGGGCCTCTGCCACCCCCTTGGACTTAGGCTGGAGAACCCCAACAAGCCCATAGTTAGGGGTGACACCAGCCAGGGGCCCAGATTGCTTGTGTATCTGACAGCCCATTCGAGAAACAGGCAGCTTGGTGAGGTGTTAGCTGCTGAGTCCGTGCATAGTCATATACAATTATACTCTCACTTTTGGTAACCATAATGCTAATTCTTCTACACAAAAGGCTGTAGGCCTGGCATGGTGGTTCAAACCTATAATCCCAGCACTTTGGGAAGTTGAGGTGAGAGGATTGCCTGAGCTCATGGGCTCAAGACCAGCCTGAACAAC
The DNA here is from genome assembly GCF_000164805.1 of Carlito syrichta. NCBI lineage: Eukaryota > Metazoa > Chordata > Mammalia > Primates > Tarsiidae > Carlito > Carlito syrichta. The sequence goes on along the minus strand of NW_007220678.1, from coordinate 2,325 downwards.
TTGGCGAGACCTCATCTCTACAATAAATGTTTTAAAAAATCAACTGGGCATGTTGGCTCATGCCTGTAGTTCCAGCTACTTGGAAGGCTGAGGCAGAAGGATCACCTGAGCCCAGTAGGTCGAGGCTGCAGTGATCATGAGTGTGCCACTGTCCTCCAGCTTGGGTGACAGAGTGAGACCCCAACTCAAAAACAAGTTGTAAAACAACAACAGTAATAATAACCTGGTTTGTTTGGCAAATGGAGGACGATAAGTATATTTTTCTATTTGGGACTTTGTAGCTTAAATGCCACCATCCTTATTTCTCCTGTCACCTGCCTTTGGGTGTAATAACAGTGTACCTTAGAGAGACACCATAAACTACCACTTCACTTCCGAGCCTGTCAGAATTCCTTATATAGAGCACTGAAATCCTAGATTAGAGGAGGAGGGGAATATTTCATGACCAGTTTGAAAACGTTGTTGCTGCACCTATAAATTAAGAAAGTGAATCGCTCCCATATTGGGTATTGATATGCTCTGCATGGTGGAGACAGTTCTCTGAAACACAGTGCAGACGGAGGGGCACCCTGCCTTCAGACTATGGCAGAGGATTGGCCAGCATGAAGATAGCCAGAGTGGAAGACAGCCTGGGCCTCAGAACCTGGAGAAGATAGGAACAGGACAGGAAAGGGACTTCTGGATGAGCAGCAACCTTGCAGAGACTGGAATTCCAGGTCACTGGGCACTTGGTGCCTTGGGGATGTTCTGACATGGGAAGAAGGGGCATATTTCTCCAACTGGTGTGCACTGGGACATCCAGCTTAGTCTACCAACTTTGTGACTCTGGACCCTGCCCCCATTTTCAGTCCTCAGTCCACTTCTGAGCTGCTCAGGTGCTTTGTTGGGGCAACCTTTGACATGCAATAGATCCCTCTTTTCCTGAGCTTCCAGTCTCTCCAACAAGCCTTCTTGGTTTAGAGGGAATAACTTTAATGTGAGCAGGAAGCTGCCTTCTTAAGAAAATTAGAGGGTAGATCCTTTTGGGAAATGATTTATTCTTTCCAAGGGCACAGACCAGCCAGTTGTCAAGTGGGGACTTCAACACAGGGGGGTGGTTTTTAATTTCCCTGCCCTCAGCCAGAAGGAAGCTGTCCACATAGTTCATCCAACACTGAATAAACCTCCATTCCATGCTATAAAAAGGTGTGAGGGTACCTTCTTTGTCCCTTTTCAGGGAAGCTTCACATGAAATAATGAGCTGAAGAGCGCTTTGAGAGCTGGAAAGACATCTCTAAGAAACCCACATAAAGCCTTGCTTTATTATTAACAGGTGGAATGTTCTTAAAGAAGATGCATTTTTCCAGACCAATTCACCCAAACAAAATCAAAGTCAGTGAACAATACCAAAACCACACTACTAAACAACCAAACAAAAGCAGATCAGCCATTTGGCATCTTAAAACGAGTTGGCAGAGAGAGTTTATAAGTCACTGAATCTGTGTTTTCAGGAACTGATGCTTGTTCCCAGTCTACCACTGACCCGTTTCTGTTAAGTCAACTGTACAGTCCCATTGCTGAAATTCACAGGCAGGTAAGAGAATTCACCACCTTTTGGCAAATGCCACTGCCATGTGCTGTCTTGTTCCACTCTCTCAAGCACGATGGAATATTCCTGACCATCCATTCTGGGTGAGAAGGGACCCTGAGCAATTGCGCCTTCAGACTTCTCACCCTACTGAGGAAGTTAAGCCTTCAGAGTCCCAGGTATCACCATGGATGGTGCTGGAACCAGAACCAAAACCCAGGCCATCCATCCTCTTGGCCATCATGTCCTCTTGGCTAGGGACCCAAGCATTGCCCTGAGCAGTTGGAATCACTTCCTCCCCATTTTTTGGTTCCAGACACCAGTATCTGTAGAGTCATGTGTTCCTAAACACAGAGATTAGAGTATGTGGTGAGGAGGTAGGACCCTGGGAACCCATCTGAAGTGACCTGGGTTGGGGGGGCAGGCAGGTGCCCCCATGGGTGCTTCAAATTCCCTGCTCAGTCCTCTGGGCACTGGGCATGGAAACAGATTTATTTCTGTTTTTGTTGGCTAAGTGATAGCTTCTCACACCCCCAACTACCTGGCTCACCTGTTTGGGCGCCTGCACCTGCCCTCCTTGGTGTGTATGGACTGAACTCTTGCAGCTGGACTGGACCTCAAAAGGCTCTGTCCTTGTCTGAAACACCAGCTCCTTCCTTCCTCTCTCAGTGAGCACTGACTGGACTCTGGGGATGCTTTGCAAATGACTCTCCTTGTGAAATCTGGTCTCCTCAAGGCTCCGTCCTCTGTCCCTGCCG
>NW_007220677.1:0-6638 GCF_000164805.1 Carlito syrichta | reverse complement strand
ATCATTTTACGAAGCCAACATCACATTGATACCCAAGCCAGGTAAAGACCCAACAAAGAAAGAGAACTACAGGCCAATATCTTTTATGAACATAGATGCCAAAATTCTCAACAAGATCCTAGTGAACTGGATTCAACAGCACATCTCAAAAATCATCCATCATGACAAAGTAGGCTTCATCTTTGGGATGCAAGGCTGGTTCAACATTTGTAAAATTATAAATGTAATTAAATACATCAGCAGATGTCAAAACAAAAACCACATGATTATATCATTAGATGTGGAAAAAGCTTTTGATAAAATCCAGCACCGCTTCTTGATAAAAACCCTCAAACAGCTAGGCATAAGGGAAAAATAGTAAAAGCCATGTATGAAAAACCCACAGCCAGCATACTCCTAAATGGACAAAAACTGGACCAATTTCCCCTGAAAACTGGAACAAGACAAGGATGCCCACTCTCGCCCCTCCTGTTCAATATAGTAATGGAAGTCCTGGCTAGAGAAATCAGAGAAGAGAAGGCAATCAGGGGTATTCAAATAGGAAAAGGGGAAATCAAGCTTTCTCTCTTTGCAGATGACATGATCACGTACCTTGAAAACCCAAGAGAATCTGTCAAAAACCTCCTTACACTGATGAAGACCTTTGGCAAAGTCTCAGGATATTAAATAAATGTGCAAAAGACAATCGCATTTCTTTACACCAATAATAAACAGAAACCCAAATAAAAACCACAATTCCATTCACAATAGCCACCAAAAAAAATGAAATACCTTGGCATCTTCCTAACCAGAAATGTGAAAGACCTTTACAATGAAAACTACAAAAGACTGCTCAAAGAAATCAAAGATGACACAAACAAGTGGAAAAATATCCCATGCTCATGGATCGGAAGAATCAACATTGTGAAGATGTTCATCTTACCTAAGGCAATCTACAGATTTAATGCAATACCCATCAAATTACGAGCAACATTCTTCTCAGACCTAGAAAAACACACAGGAATTCATATGGAAACACAAACGTCCAAGATAGCCAGACAATTCTCAGCAAAAAAAAGCAAAGCAGGTGGTATCACATTACCAGACTTCAAATTTTACTACAAAGTTACAATCATCAAAACAGCTTGGTATTGATACAGAAACAGGCATATAGATCAATGGAATAGAATTGAGATTCCAGAAGCAAAACCTCAGATTCTCAGCCAACTCATCTTTGACAAAGCCTCCACCACCTACCACTGGGGAGAGGAGAACCTATTCAGTAAACGGTGCTGGAAAAACTGTCTGACCACATGCAGAAGATTGAAACAGGACCCCTATCTATCCCCATACACAAAAATTAACTCTAAATGGATCAGAGACCTACGTGTAAAAACCTCAATCTATAAGAACCTTAGAAAATGAAGGACAAAGCCGGGCTCGGTGACTCAGCCTGTAATCTCGCGACTTTGGGAGGCTGAGGTGAGTGGATTGCCTGAGCCCGCGGGTTCAAGACCCACCTGGGCGGCGAGACCTCATCTCTACAATAAATCAGAAAATCAGCTGGGCAAGGTAGCGCATGCCTGTAATTCCAGCTACTTGGAAGGCTGAGGCAGAAGGATCGCCGGAGCCTAGCAGGTTGAGGCTGCGGTGGCCAGGAGCGGCCACTGCACTCCAGTCTGGGTGACAGAGTGAGACTCCAACTCATTAAAAAAAAAGAAAGAAAATGAAGGACATACCCTCATGGAAATTGGAACTGGCATCCAGTTTCCAAACAAAACCCGAAACCCACAGGCCATAAGAGATAAGATAGACAAGTGGGACCTCATTAAACTGATGAGCTTCTGCAAAGTCAAAGAAACCATCAAGACAGCAGGGAGACAGCCTATAGACTGGGAAAAAATATTTGCCAACTCCAGGTCTGACAAAGGCTTAACATCTTGGATCTACAAGGAACTCAAACGTGCTGAAAACAAAAAAAAACAAACAACCCCATTATAAAATAGGCAAAAGATATGAACAGACATTTCACAAAAGAAGACATCCGAGCAGCCAACAGACACATGAAGAAATGTTCAACCTCACTAATCATCAGGGAAATGCAAATCAAAACCACACTGAAATACCACCTAACTCCAGTCAGAATGGCAATTATCAATAACTCAAAAAATAACAGTTGCTGGAGAGGGTGTGGTGAAAAGGGAATACTTCTATACTGTTGGTGGGAATGCAAACTAGTACAACCTCTGTGGAAAACATGGTGATTCCTAAAAGCTCTAAATATTGACCTCCCATATGACCCCGCAATCCCCCTACTGGGAATATACCCTGAAGAACTCAAATTATTCCATTAAAAAGATACCTGCACACGTATGTTTATCGCAGCACTGTTCACAATAGCAAGAACCTGGAAGCAACCATGCTGTCCATCAAAAGAGGACTGGATTTTAAAAATGTAGTACATATACATGATGGAATACTAGGTAGCCATAAAAAAAAAAAAATCAAGAATTTCACAACAACCTGGATGTAACTAGAGTCTATAATACTGAGTGAACTCTCACAGAAACAAAAGATCTGAGTATCACATGTTCTCACTCATATAATGGACCTTGAACATCCAATGTAATACTATAAGAAAATGACTGACAGTGGTGGGAAACTATGGGGGCGGGAGGCGAAGGGAGATGGGATTAACAGTAGTAGATATCTGTCTGGGGATGGGGAGACACCTCTTATCAACAAGGGTGCCTGAACGAAGCATATTTGCATACCTCACCCTTAACTGTGCCCCACAATATCATAATAAAAAATATTAATTAAAAAAAAGAGATAATGCCTTCTTCTCTGTTGAGCTAAAAAAAATTTAGTTGGCAATTACATGTCCCATCTGTTCCAGGTGTTGGACTGTGAGCTTCTCAAGGTGAGGGACCGAGACTAGTCATATTTGTCATCTCTGCTAGAAGTATAGCTGGAGTGGAGGCCTGCTATACTTTCAGTCCAGACCCCAGCTCCATCTGTGTGTGACCCAGAGCACGTAGTAGAATGATCATCCATGGCAAAAAGAACATTCCAAACACTCAGTTCCAGCCCTCACAAAATTCTCAAGAATGGTCTTGACACCAACACAGCCAGTGGGCCAGCCCCATTCAAGAAAGTTAAGTGACCTTGATGTGACTATTTGATTTGGCAGGGTATCTGGTGGCTCTGGTAAGGTGAGAAGTCTAGAGGGGTCACAGTCTGTATTTCTCTTGATGCACAGATGCACATCTGCCAGGGAACCTGGTTTCCACCATGGCAAATCAAAAAGCCACAGCAATGTCACTTCCCTTTCTTGAATGGGGCTGGCCCACTGGCTGCGTTGGTGTCAAGGCCATTCTTGGGAATTTTGTGAGGGCTGGAACTGTTTCGAAGGTTCTTTTTGCCATGGATGATCATTCTACTGCATGTCCGCTTCTGAACCAGCATCTGCCATGCACACAGGACAGATCCATGGGAACCTGCCCATTGACCTCTCAAGGACATTCACACATGACAGCTATGTACTGAGTATGGCCTGGGAACTAAACCAATGTGAGTGAAAGTCCCAGCTCTTCTATTACAGCTCTGTGGCCTTGGGATAATCACACAGGCATTGACCTCACAAAGTGGTTGTGAAGATGAATCGACAGTGCTTGGGGGGTCCCTATGGTTCTGAAAGGGCATGCCAAGAGGAGGCTGTGGGAAGCAGGTGGGCTTCCAGAGAGGCCTCCTCACACTGGCTGCTGTCTTCAGCAGAATGGAAGATGGGAAGTGTAGAGGCCCTGGCACCTCTCCCTCTGTATGCCTGCTGAAGTCACTTCTGCTCTCTTCTCAGTGAGTGACACCCGAACATGAGGATGACTACACCCAAGCTGAGATCTGGACACTCAGTAGCCCAAGCTCCAGGGGTAAGCCCATCTTCAGGTTGAGCCCAGAGCTAGAAGGGGCTGCAGCAGATACAGACCTAGACCAGCTGGGGCCATACCAGGTCACTGGGCCTCTGCCACCCCCTTGGACTTAGGCTGGAGAACCCCAACAAGCCCATAGTTAGGGGTGACACCAGCCAGGGGCCCAGATTGCTTGTGTATCTGACAGCCCATTCGAGAAACAGGCAGCTTGGTGAGGTGTTAGCTGCTGAGTCCGTGCATAGTCATATACAATTATACTCTCACTTTTGGTAACCATAATGCTAATTCTTCTACACAAAAGGCTGTAGGCCTGGCATGGTGGTTCAAACCTATAATCCCAGCACTTTGGGAAGTTGAGGTGAGAGGATTGCCTGAGCTCATGGGCTCAAGACCAGCCTGAACAACTTGGCGAGACCTCATCTCTACAATAAATGTTTTAAAAAATCAACTGGGCATGTTGGCTCATGCCTGTAGTTCCAGCTACTTGGAAGGCTGAGGCAGAAGGATCACCTGAGCCCAGTAGGTCGAGGCTGCAGTGATCATGAGTGTGCCACTGTCCTCCAGCTTGGGTGACAGAGTGAGACCCCAACTCAAAAACAAGTTGTAAAACAACAACAGTAATAATAACCTGGTTTGTTTGGCAAATGGAGGACGATAAGTATATTTTTCTATTTGGGACTTTGTAGCTTAAATGCCACCATCCTTATTTCTCCTGTCACCTGCCTTTGGGTGTAATAACAGTGTACCTTAGAGAGACACCATAAACTACCACTTCACTTCCGAGCCTGTCAGAATTCCTTATATAGAGCACTGAAATCCTAGATTAGAGGAGGAGGGGAATATTTCATGACCAGTTTGAAAACGTTGTTGCTGCACCTATAAATTAAGAAAGTGAATCGCTCCCATATTGGGTATTGATATGCTCTGCATGGTGGAGACAGTTCTCTGAAACACAGTGCAGACGGAGGGGCACCCTGCCTTCAGACTATGGCAGAGGATTGGCCAGCATGAAGATAGCCAGAGTGGAAGACAGCCTGGGCCTCAGAACCTGGAGAAGATAGGAACAGGACAGGAAAGGGACTTCTGGATGAGCAGCAACCTTGCAGAGACTGGAATTCCAGGTCACTGGGCACTTGGTGCCTTGGGGATGTTCTGACATGGGAAGAAGGGGCATATTTCTCCAACTGGTGTGCACTGGGACATCCAGCTTAGTCTACCAACTTTGTGACTCTGGACCCTGCCCCCATTTTCAGTCCTCAGTCCACTTCTGAGCTGCTCAGGTGCTTTGTTGGGGCAACCTTTGACATGCAATAGATCCCTCTTTTCCTGAGCTTCCAGTCTCTCCAACAAGCCTTCTTGGTTTAGAGGGAATAACTTTAATGTGAGCAGGAAGCTGCCTTCTTAAGAAAATTAGAGGGTAGATCCTTTTGGGAAATGATTTATTCTTTCCAAGGGCACAGACCAGCCAGTTGTCAAGTGGGGACTTCAACACAGGGGGGTGGTTTTTAATTTCCCTGCCCTCAGCCAGAAGGAAGCTGTCCACATAGTTCATCCAACACTGAATAAACCTCCATTCCATGCTATAAAAAGGTGTGAGGGTACCTTCTTTGTCCCTTTTCAGGGAAGCTTCACATGAAATAATGAGCTGAAGAGCGCTTTGAGAGCTGGAAAGACATCTCTAAGAAACCCACATAAAGCCTTGCTTTATTATTAACAGGTGGAATGTTCTTAAAGAAGATGCATTTTTCCAGACCAATTCACCCAAACAAAATCAAAGTCAGTGAACAATACCAAAACCACACTACTAAACAACCAAACAAAAGCAGATCAGCCATTTGGCATCTTAAAACGAGTTGGCAGAGAGAGTTTATAAGTCACTGAATCTGTGTTTTCAGGAACTGATGCTTGTTCCCAGTCTACCACTGACCCGTTTCTGTTAAGTCAACTGTACAGTCCCATTGCTGAAATTCACAGGCAGGTAAGAGAATTCACCACCTTTTGGCAAATGCCACTGCCATGTGCTGTCTTGTTCCACTCTCTCAAGCACGATGGAATATTCCTGACCATCCATTCTGGGTGAGAAGGGACCCTGAGCAATTGCGCCTTCAGACTTCTCACCCTACTGAGGAAGTTAAGCCTTCAGAGTCCCAGGTATCACCATGGATGGTGCTGGAACCAGAACCAAAACCCAGGCCATCCATCCTCTTGGCCATCATGTCCTCTTGGCTAGGGACCCAAGCATTGCCCTGAGCAGTTGGAATCACTTCCTCCCCATTTTTTGGTTCCAGACACCAGTATCTGTAGAGTCATGTGTTCCTAAACACAGAGATTAGAGTATGTGGTGAGGAGGTAGGACCCTGGGAACCCATCTGAAGTGACCTGGGTTGGGGGGGCAGGCAGGTGCCCCCATGGGTGCTTCAAATTCCCTGCTCAGTCCTCTGGGCACTGGGCATGGAAACAGATTTATTTCTGTTTTTGTTGGCTAAGTGATAGCTTCTCACACCCCCAACTACCTGGCTCACCTGTTTGGGCGCCTGCACCTGCCCTCCTTGGTGTGTATGGACTGAACTCTTGCAGCTGGACTGGACCTCAAAAGGCTCTGTCCTTGTCTGAAACACCAGCTCCTTCCTTCCTCTCTCAGTGAGCACTGACTGGACTCTGGGGATGCTTTGCAAATGACTCTCCTTGTGAAATCTGGTCTCCTCAAGGCTCCGTCCTCTGTCCCTGCCG
>NW_007220676.1:0-804 GCF_000164805.1 Carlito syrichta | reverse complement strand
AATCAAGCTTTCTCTCTTTGCAGATGACATGATCGCGTACCTTGAAAACCCAAGAGAATCTGTCAAAAACCTCCTTACACTGATGAAGACCTTTGGCAAAGTCTCAGGATATTAAATAAATGTGCAAAAGACAATCGCATTTCTTTACACCAATAATAAACAAACAGAAACCCAAATAAAAACCACAATTTCATTCACAATAGCCACCAAAAAAAATGAAATACCTTGGCATCTTCCTAACCAGAAATGTGAAAGACCTTTACAATGAAAACTACAAAAGACTGCTCAAAGAAATCAAAGATGACACAAACAAGTGGAAAAATATCCCATGCTCATGGATCGGAAGAATCAACATTGTGAAGATGTTCATCTTACCTAAGGCAATCTACAGATTTAATGCAATACCCATCAAATTACGAGCAACATTCTTCTCAGACCTAGAAAAACAACACAGGAATTCATATGGAAACACAAACGTCCAAGAATAGCCAGAACAATCCTCAGCAAAAAAAAGCAAAGCAGGTGGTATCACATTACCAGACTTCAAATTTTACTACAAAGTTACAGTCATCAAAACAGCTTGGTATTGATACAGAAACAGGCATATAGATCAATGGAATAGAATTGAGATTCCAGAAGCAAAACCTCAGATTCTCAGCCAACTCATCTTTGACAAAGCCTCCACCACCTACCACTGGGGAGAGGAGAACCTATTCAGTAACGGTGCTGGAAAAACTGTCTGACCACATGCAGAAGATTGAAACAGGACCCCTATCTATCCCCCTACACAAAAATTAACTCTAA
>NW_007220675.1:0-6137 GCF_000164805.1 Carlito syrichta | reverse complement strand
CAAACCTCCTTACACTGATGAAGACCTTTGGCAAAGTCTCAGGATATTAAATAAATGTGCAAAAGACAATCGCATTTCTTTACACCAATAATAAACAGAAACCCAAATAAAAACCACAATTCCATTCACAATAGCCACCAAAAAAAATGAAATACCTTGGCATCTTCCTAACCAGAAATGTGAAAGACCTTTACAATGAAAACTACAAAAGACTGCTCAAAGAAATCAAAGATGACACAAACAAGTGGAAAAATATCCCATGCTCATGGATCGGAAGAATCAACATTGTGAAGATGTCCATCTTACCTAAGGCAATCTACAGATTTAATGCAATACCCATCAAATTACCAGCAACATTCTTCTCAGACCTAGAAAAACAACACAGGAATTCATATGGAAACACAAACGTCCAAGAATAGCCAGAACAATCCTCAGCAAAAAAAAGCAAAGCAGGTGGTATCACATTACCAGACTTCAAATTTTACTACAAAGTTACAATCATCAAAACAGCTTGGTATTGATACAGAAACAGGCATATAGATCAATGGAATAGAATTGAGATTCCAGAAGCAAAACCTCAGATTCTCAGCCAACTCATCTTTGACAAAGCCTCCACCACCTACCACTGGGGAGAGGAGAACCTATTCAGTAAACGGTGCTGGAAAAACTGTCTGACCACATGCAGAAGATTGAAACAGGACCCCTATCTATCCCCATACACAAAAATTAACTCTAAATGGATCAGAGACCTACGTGTAAAAACCTCAATCTATAAGAACCTTAGAAAATGAAGGACAAAGCCGGGCTCGGTGACTCAGCCTGTAATCTCGCGACTTTGGGAGGCTGAGGTGAGTGGATTGCCTGAGCCCGCGGGTTCAAGACCCACCTGGGCGGCGAGACCTCATCTCTACAATAAATCAGAAAATCAGCTGGGCAAGGTAGCGCATGCCTGTAATTCCAGCTACTTGGAAGGCTGAGGCAGAAGGATCGCCGGAGCCTAGCAGGTTGAGGCTGCGGTGGCCAGGAGCGGCCACTGCACTCCAGTCTGGGTGACAGAGTGAGACTCCAACTCATTAAAAAAAAAGAAAGAAAATGAAGGACATACCCTCATGGAAATTGGAACTGGCATCCAGTTTCCAAACAAAACCCGAAACCCACAGGCCATAAGAGATAAGATAGACAAGTGGGACCTCATTAAACTGATGAGCTTCTGCAAAGTCAAAGAAACCATCAAGACAGCAGGGAGACAGCCTATAGACTGGGAAAAAATATTTGCCAACTCCAGGTCTGACAAAGGCTTAACATCTTGGATCTACAAGGAACTCAAACGTGCTGAAAACAAAAAAAAACAAACAACCCCATTATAAAATAGGCAAAAGATATGAACAGACATTTCACAAAAGAAGACATCCGAGCAGCCAACAGACACATGAAGAAATGTTCAACCTCACTAATCATCAGGGAAATGCAAATCAAAACCACACTGAAATACCACCTAACTCCAGTCAGAATGGCAATTATCAATAACTCAAAAAATAACAGTTGCTGGAGAGGGTGTGGTGAAAAGGGAATACTTCTATACTGTTGGTGGGAATGCAAACTAGTACAACCTCTGTGGAAAACATGGTGATTCCTAAAAGCTCTAAATATTGACCTCCCATATGACCCCGCAATCCCCCTACTGGGAATATACCCTGAAGAACTCAAATTATTCCATTAAAAAGATACCTGCACACGTATGTTTATCGCAGCACTGTTCACAATAGCAAGAACCTGGAAGCAACCATGCTGTCCATCAAAAGAGGACTGGATTTTAAAAATGTAGTACATATACATGATGGAATACTAGGTAGCCATAAAAAAAAAAAAATCAAGAATTTCACAACAACCTGGATGTAACTAGAGTCTATAATACTGAGTGAACTCTCACAGAAACAAAGATCTGAGTATCACATGTTCTCACTCATATAATGGACCTTGAACATCCAATGTAATACTATAAGAAAATGACTGACAGTGGTGGGAAACTATGGGGGCAGGAGGCGAAGGGAGATGGGATTAACAGTAGTAGATATCTGTCTGGGGATGGGGAGACACCTCTTATCAACAAGGGTGCCTGAACGAAGCATATTTGCATACCTCACCCTTAACTGTGCCCCACAATATCATAATAAAAAATATTAATTAAAAAAAAGAGATAATGCCTTCTTCTCTGTTGAGCTAAAAAAAATTTAGTTGGCAATTACATGTCCCATCTGTTCCAGGTGTTGGACTGTGAGCTTCTCAAGGTGAGGGACCGAGACTAGTCATATTTGTCATCTCTGCTAGAAGTATAGCTGGAGTGGAGGCCTGCTATACTTTCAGTCCAGACCCCAGCTCCATCTGTGTGTGACCCAGAGCACGTAGTAGAATGATCATCCATGGCAAAAAGAACATTCCAAACACTCAGTTCCAGCCCTCACAAAATTCTCAAGAATGGTCTTGACACCAACACAGCCAGTGGGCCAGCCCCATTCAAGAAAGTTAAGTGACCTTGATGTGACTATTTGATTTGGCAGGGTATCTGGTGGCTCTGGTAAGGTGAGAAGTCTAGAGGGGTCACAGTCTGTATTTCTCTTGATGCACAGATGCACATCTGCCAGGGAACCTGGTTTCCACCATGGCAAATCAAAAAGCCACAGCAATGTCACTTCCCTTTCTTGAATGGGGCTGGCCCACTGGCTGCGTTGGTGTCAAGGCCATTCTTGGGAATTTTGTGAGGGCTGGAACTGTTTCGAAGGTTCTTTTTGCCATGGATGATCATTCTACTGCATGTCCGCTTCTGAACCAGCATCTGCCATGCACACAGGACAGATCCATGGGAACCTGCCCATTGACCTCTCAAGGACATTCACACATGACAGCTATGTACTGAGTATGGCCTGGGAACTAAACCAATGTGAGTGAAAGTCCCAGCTCTTCTATTACAGCTCTGTGGCCTTGGGATAATCACACAGGCATTGACCTCACAAAGTGGTTGTGAAGATGAATCGACAGTGCTTGGGGGGTCCCTATGGTTCTGAAAGGGCATGCCAAGAGGAGGCTGTGGGAAGCAGGTGGGCTTCCAGAGAGGCCTCCTCACACTGGCTGCTGTCTTCAGCAGAATGGAAGATGGGAAGTGTAGAGGCCCTGGCACCTCTCCCTCTGTATGCCTGCTGAAGTCACTTCTGCTCTCTTCTCAGTGAGTGACACCCGAACATGAGGATGACTACACCCAAGCTGAGATCTGGACACTCAGTAGCCCAAGCTCCAGGGGTAAGCCCATCTTCAGGTTGAGCCCAGAGCTAGAAGGGGCTGCAGCAGATACAGACCTAGACCAGCTGGGGCCATACCAGGTCACTGGGCCTCTGCCACCCCCTTGGACTTAGGCTGGAGAACCCCAACAAGCCCATAGTTAGGGGTGACACCAGCCAGGGGCCCAGATTGCTTGTGTATCTGACAGCCCATTCGAGAAACAGGCAGCTTGGTGAGGTGTTAGCTGCTGAGTCCGTGCATAGTCATATACAATTATACTCTCACTTTTGGTAACCATAATGCTAATTCTTCTACACAAAAGGCTGTAGGCCTGGCATGGTGGTTCAAACCTATAATCCCAGCACTTTGGGAAGTTGAGGTGAGAGGATTGCCTGAGCTCATGGGCTCAAGACCAGCCTGAACAACTTGGCGAGACCTCATCTCTACAATAAATGTTTTAAAAAATCAACTGGGCATGTTGGCTCATGCCTGTAGTTCCAGCTACTTGGAAGGCTGAGGCAGAAGGATCACCTGAGCCCAGTAGGTCGAGGCTGCAGTGATCATGAGTGTGCCACTGTCCTCCAGCTTGGGTGACAGAGTGAGACCCCAACTCAAAAACAAGTTGTAAAACAACAACAGTAATAATAACCTGGTTTGTTTGGCAAATGGAGGACGATAAGTATATTTTTCTATTTGGGACTTTGTAGCTTAAATGCCACCATCCTTATTTCTCCTGTCACCTGCCTTTGGGTGTAATAACAGTGTACCTTAGAGAGACACCATAAACTACCACTTCACTTCCGAGCCTGTCAGAATTCCTTATATAGAGCACTGAAATCCTAGATTAGAGGAGGAGGGGAATATTTCATGACCAGTTTGAAAACGTTGTTGCTGCACCTATAAATTAAGAAAGTGAATCGCTCCCATATTGGGTATTGATATGCTCTGCATGGTGGAGACAGTTCTCTGAAACACAGTGCAGACGGAGGGGCACCCTGCCTTCAGACTATGGCAGAGGATTGGCCAGCATGAAGATAGCCAGAGTGGAAGACAGCCTGGGCCTCAGAACCTGGAGAAGATAGGAACAGGACAGGAAAGGGACTTCTGGATGAGCAGCAACCTTGCAGAGACTGGAATTCCAGGTCACTGGGCACTTGGTGCCTTGGGGATGTTCTGACATGGGAAGAAGGGGCATATTTCTCCAACTGGTGTGCACTGGGACATCCAGCTTAGTCTACCAACTTTGTGACTCTGGACCCTGCCCCCATTTTCAGTCCTCAGTCCACTTCTGAGCTGCTCAGGTGCTTTGTTGGGGCAACCTTTGACATGCAATAGATCCCTCTTTTCCTGAGCTTCCAGTCTCTCCAACAAGCCTTCTTGGTTTAGAGGGAATAACTTTAATGTGAGCAGGAAGCTGCCTTCTTAAGAAAATTAGAGGGTAGATCCTTTTGGGAAATGATTTATTCTTTCCAAGGGCACAGACCAGCCAGTTGTCAAGTGGGGACTTCAACACAGGGGGGTGGTTTTTAATTTCCCTGCCCTCAGCCAGAAGGAAGCTGTCCACATAGTTCATCCAACACTGAATAAACCTCCATTCCATGCTATAAAAAGGTGTGAGGGTACCTTCTTTGTCCCTTTTCAGGGAAGCTTCACATGAAATAATGAGCTGAAGAGCGCTTTGAGAGCTGGAAAGACATCTCTAAGAAACCCACATAAAGCCTTGCTTTATTATTAACAGGTGGAATGTTCTTAAAGAAGATGCATTTTTCCAGACCAATTCACCCAAACAAAATCAAAGTCAGTGAACAATACCAAAACCACACTACTAAACAACCAAACAAAAGCAGATCAGCCATTTGGCATCTTAAAACGAGTTGGCAGAGAGAGTTTATAAGTCACTGAATCTGTGTTTTCAGGAACTGATGCTTGTTCCCAGTCTACCACTGACCCGTTTCTGTTAAGTCAACTGTACAGTCCCATTGCTGAAATTCACAGGCAGGTAAGAGAATTCACCACCTTTTGGCAAATGCCACTGCCATGTGCTGTCTTGTTCCACTCTCTCAAGCACGATGGAATATTCCTGACCATCCATTCTGGGTGAGAAGGGACCCTGAGCAATTGCGCCTTCAGACTTCTCACCCTACTGAGGAAGTTAAGCCTTCAGAGTCCCAGGTATCACCATGGATGGTGCTGGAACCAGAACCAAAACCCAGGCCATCCATCCTCTTGGCCATCATGTCCTCTTGGCTAGGGACCCAAGCATTGCCCTGAGCAGTTGGAATCACTTCCTCCCCATTTTTTGGTTCCAGACACCAGTATCTGTAGAGTCATGTGTTCCTAAACACAGAGATTAGAGTATGTGGTGAGGAGGTAGGACCCTGGGAACCCATCTGAAGTGACCTGGGTTGGGGGGGCAGGCAGGTGCCCCCATGGGTGCTTCAAATTCCCTGCTCAGTCCTCTGGGCACTGGGCATGGAAACAGATTTATTTCTGTTTTTGTTGGCTAAGTGATAGCTTCTCACACCCCCAACTACCTGGCTCACCTGTTTGGGTGCCTGCACCTGCCCTCCTTGGTGTGTATGGACTGAACTCTTGCAGCTGGACTGGACCTCAAAAGGCTCTGTCCTTGTCTGAAACACCAGCTCCTTCCTTCCTCTCTCAGTGAGCACTGACTGGACTCTGGGGATGCTTTGCAAATGACTCTCCTTGTGAAATCTGGTCTCCTCAAGGCTCCGTCCTCTGTCCCTGCCGCCATCACCTCCAAGAAAGCCCTGAGCACCTGGTCCTATGTGACCACCTCCATCCCTGAAAAGGGAGTTCCTGGAAGAACTCACATCTGTCTTGTCCCCTTCAATCCCTATTGC
>NW_007220674.1:0-6204 GCF_000164805.1 Carlito syrichta | reverse complement strand
CAAACCTCCTTACACTGATGAAGACCTTTGGCAAAGTCTCAGGATATTAAATAAATGTGCAAAAGACAATCGCATTTCTTTACACCAATAATAAACAGAAACCCAAATAAAAACCACAATTCCATTCACAATAGCCACCAAAAAAAATGAAATACCTTGGCATCTTCCTAACCAGAAATGTGAAAGACCTTTACAATGAAAACTACAAAAGACTGCTCAAAGAAATCAAAGATGACACAAACAAGTGGAAAAATATCCCATGCTCATGGATCGGAAGAATCAACATTGTGAAGATGTCCATCTTACCTAAGGCAATCTACAGATTTAATGCAATACCCATCAAATTACCAGCAACATTCTTCTCAGACCTAGAAAAACAACACAGGAATTCATATGGAAACACAAACGTCCAAGAATAGCCAGAACAATCCTCAGCAAAAAAAAGCAAAGCAGGTGGTATCACATTACCAGACTTCAAATTTTACTACAAAGTTACAATCATCAAAACAGCTTGGTATTGATACAGAAACAGGCATATAGATCAATGGAATAGAATTGAGATTCCAGAAGCAAAACCTCAGATTCTCAGCCAACTCATCTTTGACAAAGCCTCCACCACCTACCACTGGGGAGAGGAGAACCTATTCAGTAAACGGTGCTGGAAAAACTGTCTGACCACATGCAGAAGATTGAAACAGGACCCCTATCTATCCCCATACACAAAAATTAACTCTAAATGGATCAGAGACCTACGTGTAAAAACCTCAATCTATAAGAACCTTAGAAAATGAAGGACAAAGCCGGGCTCGGTGACTCAGCCTGTAATCTCGCGACTTTGGGAGGCTGAGGTGAGTGGATTGCCTGAGCCCGCGGGTTCAAGACCCACCTGGGCGGCGAGACCTCATCTCTACAATAAATCAGAAAATCAGCTGGGCAAGGTAGCGCATGCCTGTAATTCCAGCTACTTGGAAGGCTGAGGCAGAAGGATCGCCGGAGCCTAGCAGGTTGAGGCTGCGGTGGCCAGGAGCGGCCACTGCACTCCAGTCTGGGTGACAGAGTGAGACTCCAACTCATTAAAAAAAAAGAAAGAAAATGAAGGACATACCCTCATGGAAATTGGAACTGGCATCCAGTTTCCAAACAAAACCCGAAACCCACAGGCCATAAGAGATAAGATAGACAAGTGGGACCTCATTAAACTGATGAGCTTCTGCAAAGTCAAAGAAACCATCAAGACAGCAGGGAGACAGCCTATAGACTGGGAAAAAATATTTGCCAACTCCAGGTCTGACAAAGGCTTAACATCTTGGATCTACAAGGAACTCAAACGTGCTGAAAACAAAAAAAAACAAACAACCCCATTATAAAATAGGCAAAAGATATGAACAGACATTTCACAAAAGAAGACATCCGAGCAGCCAACAGACACATGAAGAAATGTTCAACCTCACTAATCATCAGGGAAATGCAAATCAAAACCACACTGAAATACCACCTAACTCCAGTCAGAATGGCAATTATCAATAACTCAAAAAATAACAGTTGCTGGAGAGGGTGTGGTGAAAAGGGAATACTTCTATACTGTTGGTGGGAATGCAAACTAGTACAACCTCTGTGGAAAACATGGTGATTCCTAAAAGCTCTAAATATTGACCTCCCATATGACCCCGCAATCCCCCTACTGGGAATATACCCTGAAGAACTCAAATTATTCCATTAAAAAGATACCTGCACACGTATGTTTATCGCAGCACTGTTCACAATAGCAAGAACCTGGAAGCAACCATGCTGTCCATCAAAAGAGGACTGGATTTTAAAAATGTAGTACATATACATGATGGAATACTAGGTAGCCATAAAAAAAAAAAAATCAAGAATTTCACAACAACCTGGATGTAACTAGAGTCTATAATACTGAGTGAACTCTCACAGAAACAAAGATCTGAGTATCACATGTTCTCACTCATATAATGGACCTTGAACATCCAATGTAATACTATAAGAAAATGACTGACAGTGGTGGGAAACTATGGGGGCAGGAGGCGAAGGGAGATGGGATTAACAGTAGTAGATATCTGTCTGGGGATGGGGAGACACCTCTTATCAACAAGGGTGCCTGAACGAAGCATATTTGCATACCTCACCCTTAACTGTGCCCCACAATATCATAATAAAAAATATTAATTAAAAAAAAGAGATAATGCCTTCTTCTCTGTTGAGCTAAAAAAAATTTAGTTGGCAATTACATGTCCCATCTGTTCCAGGTGTTGGACTGTGAGCTTCTCAAGGTGAGGGACCGAGACTAGTCATATTTGTCATCTCTGCTAGAAGTATAGCTGGAGTGGAGGCCTGCTATACTTTCAGTCCAGACCCCAGCTCCATCTGTGTGTGACCCAGAGCACGTAGTAGAATGATCATCCATGGCAAAAAGAACATTCCAAACACTCAGTTCCAGCCCTCACAAAATTCTCAAGAATGGTCTTGACACCAACACAGCCAGTGGGCCAGCCCCATTCAAGAAAGTTAAGTGACCTTGATGTGACTATTTGATTTGGCAGGGTATCTGGTGGCTCTGGTAAGGTGAGAAGTCTAGAGGGGTCACAGTCTGTATTTCTCTTGATGCACAGATGCACATCTGCCAGGGAACCTGGTTTCCACCATGGCAAATCAAAAAGCCACAGCAATGTCACTTCCCTTTCTTGAATGGGGCTGGCCCACTGGCTGCGTTGGTGTCAAGGCCATTCTTGGGAATTTTGTGAGGGCTGGAACTGTTTCGAAGGTTCTTTTTGCCATGGATGATCATTCTACTGCATGTCCGCTTCTGAACCAGCATCTGCCATGCACACAGGACAGATCCATGGGAACCTGCCCATTGACCTCTCAAGGACATTCACACATGACAGCTATGTACTGAGTATGGCCTGGGAACTAAACCAATGTGAGTGAAAGTCCCAGCTCTTCTATTACAGCTCTGTGGCCTTGGGATAATCACACAGGCATTGACCTCACAAAGTGGTTGTGAAGATGAATCGACAGTGCTTGGGGGGTCCCTATGGTTCTGAAAGGGCATGCCAAGAGGAGGCTGTGGGAAGCAGGTGGGCTTCCAGAGAGGCCTCCTCACACTGGCTGCTGTCTTCAGCAGAATGGAAGATGGGAAGTGTAGAGGCCCTGGCACCTCTCCCTCTGTATGCCTGCTGAAGTCACTTCTGCTCTCTTCTCAGTGAGTGACACCCGAACATGAGGATGACTACACCCAAGCTGAGATCTGGACACTCAGTAGCCCAAGCTCCAGGGGTAAGCCCATCTTCAGGTTGAGCCCAGAGCTAGAAGGGGCTGCAGCAGATACAGACCTAGACCAGCTGGGGCCATACCAGGTCACTGGGCCTCTGCCACCCCCTTGGACTTAGGCTGGAGAACCCCAACAAGCCCATAGTTAGGGGTGACACCAGCCAGGGGCCCAGATTGCTTGTGTATCTGACAGCCCATTCGAGAAACAGGCAGCTTGGTGAGGTGTTAGCTGCTGAGTCCGTGCATAGTCATATACAATTATACTCTCACTTTTGGTAACCATAATGCTAATTCTTCTACACAAAAGGCTGTAGGCCTGGCATGGTGGTTCAAACCTATAATCCCAGCACTTTGGGAAGTTGAGGTGAGAGGATTGCCTGAGCTCATGGGCTCAAGACCAGCCTGAACAACTTGGCGAGACCTCATCTCTACAATAAATGTTTTAAAAAATCAACTGGGCATGTTGGCTCATGCCTGTAGTTCCAGCTACTTGGAAGGCTGAGGCAGAAGGATCACCTGAGCCCAGTAGGTCGAGGCTGCAGTGATCATGAGTGTGCCACTGTCCTCCAGCTTGGGTGACAGAGTGAGACCCCAACTCAAAAACAAGTTGTAAAACAACAACAGTAATAATAACCTGGTTTGTTTGGCAAATGGAGGACGATAAGTATATTTTTCTATTTGGGACTTTGTAGCTTAAATGCCACCATCCTTATTTCTCCTGTCACCTGCCTTTGGGTGTAATAACAGTGTACCTTAGAGAGACACCATAAACTACCACTTCACTTCCGAGCCTGTCAGAATTCCTTATATAGAGCACTGAAATCCTAGATTAGAGGAGGAGGGGAATATTTCATGACCAGTTTGAAAACGTTGTTGCTGCACCTATAAATTAAGAAAGTGAATCGCTCCCATATTGGGTATTGATATGCTCTGCATGGTGGAGACAGTTCTCTGAAACACAGTGCAGACGGAGGGGCACCCTGCCTTCAGACTATGGCAGAGGATTGGCCAGCATGAAGATAGCCAGAGTGGAAGACAGCCTGGGCCTCAGAACCTGGAGAAGATAGGAACAGGACAGGAAAGGGACTTCTGGATGAGCAGCAACCTTGCAGAGACTGGAATTCCAGGTCACTGGGCACTTGGTGCCTTGGGGATGTTCTGACATGGGAAGAAGGGGCATATTTCTCCAACTGGTGTGCACTGGGACATCCAGCTTAGTCTACCAACTTTGTGACTCTGGACCCTGCCCCCATTTTCAGTCCTCAGTCCACTTCTGAGCTGCTCAGGTGCTTTGTTGGGGCAACCTTTGACATGCAATAGATCCCTCTTTTCCTGAGCTTCCAGTCTCTCCAACAAGCCTTCTTGGTTTAGAGGGAATAACTTTAATGTGAGCAGGAAGCTGCCTTCTTAAGAAAATTAGAGGGTAGATCCTTTTGGGAAATGATTTATTCTTTCCAAGGGCACAGACCAGCCAGTTGTCAAGTGGGGACTTCAACACAGGGGGGTGGTTTTTAATTTCCCTGCCCTCAGCCAGAAGGAAGCTGTCCACATAGTTCATCCAACACTGAATAAACCTCCATTCCATGCTATAAAAAGGTGTGAGGGTACCTTCTTTGTCCCTTTTCAGGGAAGCTTCACATGAAATAATGAGCTGAAGAGCGCTTTGAGAGCTGGAAAGACATCTCTAAGAAACCCACATAAAGCCTTGCTTTATTATTAACAGGTGGAATGTTCTTAAAGAAGATGCATTTTTCCAGACCAATTCACCCAAACAAAATCAAAGTCAGTGAACAATACCAAAACCACACTACTAAACAACCAAACAAAAGCAGATCAGCCATTTGGCATCTTAAAACGAGTTGGCAGAGAGAGTTTATAAGTCACTGAATCTGTGTTTTCAGGAACTGATGCTTGTTCCCAGTCTACCACTGACCCGTTTCTGTTAAGTCAACTGTACAGTCCCATTGCTGAAATTCACAGGCAGGTAAGAGAATTCACCACCTTTTGGCAAATGCCACTGCCATGTGCTGTCTTGTTCCACTCTCTCAAGCACGATGGAATATTCCTGACCATCCATTCTGGGTGAGAAGGGACCCTGAGCAATTGCGCCTTCAGACTTCTCACCCTACTGAGGAAGTTAAGCCTTCAGAGTCCCAGGTATCACCATGGATGGTGCTGGAACCAGAACCAAAACCCAGGCCATCCATCCTCTTGGCCATCATGTCCTCTTGGCTAGGGACCCAAGCATTGCCCTGAGCAGTTGGAATCACTTCCTCCCCATTTTTTGGTTCCAGACACCAGTATCTGTAGAGTCATGTGTTCCTAAACACAGAGATTAGAGTATGTGGTGAGGAGGTAGGACCCTGGGAACCCATCTGAAGTGACCTGGGTTGGGGGGGCAGGCAGGTGCCCCCATGGGTGCTTCAAATTCCCTGCTCAGTCCTCTGGGCACTGGGCATGGAAACAGATTTATTTCTGTTTTTGTTGGCTAAGTGATAGCTTCTCACACCCCCAACTACCTGGCTCACCTGTTTGGGCGCCTGCACCTGCCCTCCTTGGTGTGTATGGACTGAACTCTTGCAGCTGGACTGGACCTCAAAAGGCTCTGTCCTTGTCTGAAACACCAGCTCCTTCCTTCCTCTCTCAGTGAGCACTGACTGGACTCTGGGGATGCTTTGCAAATGACTCTCCTTGTGAAATCTGGTCTCCTCAAGGCTCCGTCCTCTGTCCCTGCCGCCATCACCTCCAAGAAAGCCCTGAGCACCTGGTCCTATGTGACCACCTCCATCCCTGAAAAGGGAGTTCCTGGAAGAACTCACATCTGTCTTGTCCCCTTCAATCCCTATTGCCTGCCACCCAGTAGGCCAGCTGTGGTAGTACTGTGACAGTATTGACAATATTTTCTTACATTACGAG
>NW_007220673.1:0-346 GCF_000164805.1 Carlito syrichta | reverse complement strand
CATAAGCACACAGTGGCAAGTTTGTGAACTTAGTTGTCTGATCTCATAGTACCACATTTGGATCAAAATGATCAACATCTAGAGGTCATGTGATCAGCGCTAGACAACATACCAAAAATGTTACAGCCAATACCTCACTGAACCCCACTCACGAGGGTGACATCAGTGTTGAGAGGCTCACCGCCATCTTTCAACTTACAGGTGAGGGGCAGAGAGGCACAGAGAGTTTAGAAACTGGATCCCGATGACAGAGTCAGTGAGGAATGTAGCTGGAATGTGAACCCAGGCAGGTTGGTCCTTGGCCCTATTTTGTCCTAAATCTATGAGAGCCTCCAGTAGGTGCAGG
>NW_007220672.1:0-742 GCF_000164805.1 Carlito syrichta | reverse complement strand
CTGTTTTCAAGAAAGGATTTGGTATCAGTCATTTACACTTTAGCATGAGTTTTTGAAGAACTATTATATCCCTAATGTGAATTGAATTTGTGATTGCTCTGGTTGAGCAGTACAAGACTGTTCTCTCTGTGACATCACAGATATTCACATTCAGAGAAGGGAAGAGTAGATTACTGGGAAGAGGTCTTCCCAGAGGTATAATATAGCCCTGGGACTGAGGTTTGAATAAACTTAAAGAGTGCCTAAAAACTTGAAGTCTGGGAAGATGACCATGGCAAGAAAGAGTTTCAGAGGTGAGTGGCCTTGAATATAGTAAGTTGCTGGGTCCTTCCTAATCGTCCACTGGCTCTGGGCTTCTCCACACAAATAGCTCTCCACTGTATTCCTCCCAATCTGTCAGTGTTGTCTGTCCCAATGAGTTTCAGAATTCACCTACCACTTCCCATTCTAACATAGAAAAGAGCTGGTTCATTCTAAGAATAAAATCATCTGCCGCTTTTTGTAACACGCAGGGACATGCTGATATGAGATGTAGCCAGAGTGTGGGCACTAACTGGCCAGCCCTGGGGTGGCCTGTCCCTGTGGGGTGTGTGTGCAAGTGCATGTGCACCTGTGTGTGTGTTTGTAAGTATCCAAGCATGTGTGGATAGACACACAAAATAGAGAGAAAAGTAGGAAGAGCCAAACAATACTTTTCCACCCATGACCAAAGCCTTTCTTTGACCCCGCTGGGAGAGTATTT
>NW_007220671.1:0-3172 GCF_000164805.1 Carlito syrichta | reverse complement strand
ACAACATGCCAAAAATGTTACAGCCAATACCTCACTGAACCCCACTCACGAGGGTGACATCAGTGTTGAGAGGCTCACCGCCATCTTTCAACTTACAGGTGAGGCGCAGAGAGGCACAGAGAGTTTAGAAACTGGATCCCGATGACAGAGTCAGTGAGGAATGTAGCTGGAATGTGAACCCAGGCAGGTTGGTCCTTGGCCCTATTTTGTCCTAAATCTATGAGAGCCTCCAGTAGGTGCAGGTAGAGGTCAGTTGGCCACAAGAAAGAGGCCTGGCCTGGCAAAGATACAGCAAATGGGGGCACACTCTGGGCCCCAGCAACCCTATGACCCAGCCAGGCTGCCCTACCTGGTGATTTCCCAGAGGGCACAAGCAGGCAGTTAACCATGTGTCCTCTTGTGTTGCTAAAGAGGGACTGATGTCACTCTAGGCTCTGTGAGTCCAAAATCCCTGACTTCTCTCTGGGAGCCATGACCCATTCCAGCCTTGGACATGGGCACACCAGGAACCTCCCAGAGCCCCCGGGACCCCAGCATTCCCATTCCCCTGTGAGAGCTCACCAACTGACTCCAGCCCTGCCCGTGAGGACCCCAAGGACAGTCCAGAGGCCCCTGGGACCCCAGCACACCCACTTCCCTCCCACGTGAGGTTGCTGACTCCTGAGCCGAGCCGGGCCATGGTGCCCCATTCCAAATAGGCTGGCTAATAAGCCTGTATACATTATCATTAGCACCTCTCTGCACACAAGAAACTTAGGGGTTGCCAAGAGCTGGTTGTGGCTCACTGCGCCAGGGGCCACACTCCACTGCATCCGAGGATGAGGAAGACCTGCTCCAGGGTTTCCAGGCCACCACAGTCATCCTTCACATATCATGCAACATTTTTTCTGTCAGAGCACGATACTGGCATGGCGGGAGTAGCCCTCTGCCAGCCCTGCCACCGCCCCACTCTGGCCCATCCTCCTCAGCTTGGGCTCAGCTTTGAATGGCTTTTCCAAGAAGCCTTTTAAAAAAATGGATCCCTTGCCTATGAGCCATTCAGTAAAGATGTCAAGGGTTCCAAGATGAAGACGGAAACAAACTTCACCTCCCAAATCAACTTTTTTTTGGCAATGGGGATGGAGTTGTGAAATATTAATGATGTACACATGGTCTCCATCCTGATCGCACAGTGCTGGCGTGTGTTTTCTCAGGATTTCTTGGGAATGGGTAGCGAAGAGCTGTTTTGCTGCTGTGGGTAGCCAGTGATATTTCTGGGTGTGGTACTGTCCCTGAATCTTAGGGAAGGATCAACTTTTCTAGACAATAACTGACATCCTGAGACCCAGACTGGTCCTGGCACTCCAGGAACTGCACACACCATCAGTACCGTGGCCAGGGAGATCTTTGGGCTTCCTCAGCCTGTTTCTATCCATCAGCGCATGTAGCTCAAAACCACACACACATACACACACATAAACACACACACTGTCTCTCTCTCTCTCACACACACACTTAAACACATGCACACACCCATTTTCTTTCCTAGTTGAAGAATCTTTGTGCCTTGATCCATCTGCAAGAAAAAAGCCACCAAGTATGTCAGGGTTTTGTTATTGCCAACCTGCATCTGGGGACCGAGGCCATCTTGAAGAGTTCTAGAAACCATTCCCTTGTTTCTCCAGAAAGCTCATGGAGGGAAGTCACCCAGCTCCCCTCTGGGTGGTAAGATTTTAGGAGCCAAAAAGCACCTCTTCAGATCATTAAAGTGAGACTGTTCTCCCTTGGGGTAAGCTACTGTGTGCCCTGACCACCTGCCAGCTGCTCTCCCACTTCTTTGTCAGACCAAGGATGACCAAGAGCCCTGTCTCGGCTCTCTCTGCTCAGGCAGAAGCTCCTACAGTGGGAGGAACTCACTGCTCAGGGCTGTGATCTTCACTGTTAGAAAATTCTGTCCAGTCCCTAACTTAGTACCTTAGTCCCGAAACACCCTGCGCTTGCTTAGAGATTGGACTATATATCACAGTCTGGGCTTCCTTGACCCTTCCATGGCTTAAGGATGAAGACCATGCTCAGAAGTTTGGGGGATGTAAAATGCATAAAGTTGGCACAGGGTCTTGGGATTAAGCAATGCAATGAGCCCAGGTTTGGGAATCAGTAGACCCTGGCTGACTTGAAGCTGTGACTATGTTTTCCTGACTGTGTATACTCAGGTGAGTTACTTCACCCTTCTAAGCTCTGGCTTCTTCACCCAGAAAGGGTGCTGTCTACACCTTCCTTATAAGGGTATGATGAAGATTTAATAAGATCGTATAAGCAAAGGGTATATAGTAGATGCTCAATAACCAGAGCTTCTTTTCTCTATTCCTTTAAAGGTGAGCTGCTTCTGTTCATGAGACCTGTTTTCAAGAAAGGATTTGGTATCAGTCATTTACACTTTAGCATGAGTTTTTGAAGAACTATTATATCCCTAATGTGAATTTGAATTTTGTGATTGCTCTGGTTGAGCAGTACAAGACTGTTCTCTCTGTGACATCACAGATATTCACCTTCCAGGGAAGGGAAGAGTAGATTACTGGGAAGAGGTCTTCCCAGAGGTATAATATAGCCCTGGGACTGAGGTTTGAATAAACTTAAAGAGTGCCTAAAAACTTGAAGTCTGGGAAGATGACCATGGCAAGAAAGAGTTTCAGAGGTGAGTGGCCTTGAATATAGTAAGTTGCTGGGTCCTTCCTAATCGTCCACTGGCTCTGGGCTTCTCCACACAAATAGCTCTCCACTGTATTCCTCCCAATCTGTCAGTGTTGTCTGTCCCAATGAGTTTCAGAATTCACCTACCACTTCCCATTCTAACATAGAAAAGAGCTGGTTCATTCTAAGAATAAAATCATCTGCCGCTTTTTGTAACACGCAGGGACATGCTGATATGAGATGCAGCCAGAGTGTGGGCACTAACTGGCCAGCCCTGGGGTGGCCTGTCCCTGTGGGGTGTGTGTGCAAGTGCATGTGCACCTGTGTGTGTGTTTGTAAGTATCCAAGCATGTGTGGATAGACACACAAAATAGAGAGAAAAGTAGGAAGAGCCAAACAATACTTTTCCACCCATGACCAAAGCCTTTCTTTGACCCCGCTGGGAGAGTATTTTCAAGTATTTTGAGAAAGATCATGTTCCTCTCATTTTCCTTCTTGTTTT
>NW_007220670.1:0-3319 GCF_000164805.1 Carlito syrichta | reverse complement strand
ACAACATGCCAAAAATGTTACAGCCAATACCTCACTGAACCCCACTCACGAGGGTGACATCAGTGTTGAGAGGCTCACCGCCATCTTTCAACTTACAGGTGAGGCGCAGAGAGGCACAGAGAGTTTAGAAACTGGATCCCGATGACAGAGTCAGTGAGGAATGTAGCTGGAATGTGAACCCAGGCAGGTTGGTCCTTGGCCCTATTTTGTCCTAAATCTATGAGAGCCTCCAGTAGGTGCAGGTAGAGGTCAGTTGGCCACAAGAAAGAGGCCTGGCCTGGCAAAGATACAGCAAATGGGGGCACACTCTGGGCCCCAGCAACCCTATGACCCAGCCAGGCTGCCCTACCTGGTGATTTCCCAGAGGGCACAAGCAGGCAGTTAACCATGTGTCCTCTTGTGTTGCTAAAGAGGGACTGATGTCACTCTAGGCTCTGTGAGTCCAAAATCCCTGACTTCTCTCTGGGAGCCATGACCCATTCCAGCCTTGGACATGGGCACACCAGGAACCTCCCAGAGCCCCCGGGACCCCAGCATTCCCATTCCCCTGTGAGAGCTCACCAACTGACTCCAGCCCTGCCCGTGAGGACCCCAAGGACAGTCCAGAGGCCCCTGGGACCCCAGCACACCCACTTCCCTCCCACGTGAGGTTGCTGACTCCTGAGCCGAGCCGGGCCATGGTGCCCCATTCCAAATAGGCTGGCTAATAAGCCTGTATACATTATCATTAGCACCTCTCTGCACACAAGAAACTTAGGGGTTGCCAAGAGCTGGTTGTGGCTCACTGCGCCAGGGGCCACACTCCACTGCATCCGAGGATGAGGAAGACCTGCTCCAGGGTTTCCAGGCCACCACAGTCATCCTTCACATATCATGCAACATTTTTTCTGTCAGAGCACGATACTGGCATGGCGGGAGTAGCCCTCTGCCAGCCCTGCCACCGCCCCACTCTGGCCCATCCTCCTCAGCTTGGGCTCAGCTTTGAATGACTTTTCCAAGAAGCCTTTTAAAAAAATGGATCCCTTGCCTATGAGCCATTCAGTAAAGATGTCAAGGGTTCCAAGATGAAGACGGAAACAAACTTCACCTCCCAAATCAACTTTTTTTTGGCAATGGGGATGGAGTTGTGAAATATTAATGATGTACACATGGTCTCCATCCTGATCGCACAGTGCTGGCGTGTGTTTTCTCAGGATTTCTTGGGAATGGGTAGCGAAGAGCTGTTTTGCTGCTGTGGGTAGCCAGTGATATTTCTGGGTGTGGTACTGTCCCTGAATCTTAGGGAAGGATCAACTTTTCTAGACAATAACTGACATCCTGAGACCCAGACTGGTCCTGGCACTCCAGGAACTGCACACACCATCAGTACCGTGGCCAGGGAGATCTTTGGGCTTCCTCAGCCTGTTTCTATCCATCAGCGCATGTAGCTCAAAACCACACACACATACACACACATAAACACACACACTGTCTCTCTCTCTCTCACACACACACTTAAACACATGCACACACCCATTTTCTTTCCTAGTTGAAGAATCTTTGTGCCTTGATCCATCTGCAAGAAAAAAGCCACCAAGTATGTCAGGGTTTTGTTATTGCCAACCTGCATCTGGGGACCGAGGCCATCTTGAAGAGTTCTAGAAACCATTCCCTTGTTTCTCCAGAAAGCTCATGGAGGGAAGTCACCCAGCTCCCCTCTGGGTGGTAAGATTTTAGGAGCCAAAAAGCACCTCTTCAGATCATTAAAGTGAGACTGTTCTCCCTTGGGGTAAGCTACTGTGTGCCCTGACCACCTGCCAGCTGCTCTCCCACTTCTTTGTCAGACCAAGGATGACCAAGAGCCCTGTCTCGGCTCTCTCTGCTCAGGCAGAAGCTCCTACAGTGGGAGGAACTCACTGCTCAGGGCTGTGATCTTCACTGTTAGAAAATTCTGTCCAGTCCCTAACTTAGTACCTTAGTCCCGAAACACCCTGCGCTTGCTTAGAGATTGGACTATATATCACAGTCTGGGCTTCCTTGACCCTTCCATGGCTTAAGGATGAAGACCATGCTCAGAAGTTTGGGGGATGTAAAATGCATAAAGTTGGCACAGGGTCTTGGGATTAAGCAATGCAATGAGCCCAGGTTTGGGAATCAGTAGACCCTGGCTGACTTGAAGCTGTGACTATGTTTTCCTGACTGTGTATACTCAGGTGAGTTACTTCACCCTTCTAAGCTCTGGCTTCTTCACCCAGAAAGGGTGCTGTCTACACCTTCCTTATAAGGGTATGATGAAGATTTAATAAGATCGTATAAGCAAAGGGTATATAGTAGATGCTCAATAACCAGAGCTTCTTTTCTCTATTCCTTTAAAGGTGAGCTGCTTCTGTTCATGAGACCTGTTTTCAAGAAAGGATTTGGTATCAGTCATTTACACTTTAGCATGAGTTTTTGAAGAACTATTATATCCCTAATGTGAATTTGAATTTTGTGATTGCTCTGATTGAGCAGTACAAGACTGTTCTCTCTGTGACATCACAGATATTCACCTTCCAGGGAAGGGAAGAGTAGATTACTGGGAAGAGGTCTTCCCAGAGGTATAATATAGCCCTGGGACTGAGGTTTGAATAAACTTAAAGAGTGCCTAAAAACTTGAAGTCTGGGAAGATGACCATGGCAAGAAAGAGTTTCAGAGGTGAGTGGCCTTGAATATAGTAAGTTGCTGGGTCCTTCCTAATCGTCCACTGGCTCTGGGCTTCTCCACACAAATAGCTCTCCACTGTATTCCTCCCAATCTGTCAGTGTTGTCTGTCCCAATGAGTTTCAGAATTCACCTACCACTTCCCATTCTAACATAGAAAAGAGCTGGTTCATTCTAAGAATAAAATCATCTGCCGCTTTTTGTAACACGCAGGGACATGCTGATATGAGATGTAGCCAGAGTGTGGGCACTAACTGGCCAGCCCTGGGGTGGCCTGTCCCTGTGGGGTGTGTGTGCAAGTGCATGTGCACCTGTGTGTGTGTTTGTAAGTATCCAAGCATGTGTGGATAGACACACAAAATAGAGAGAAAAGTAGGAAGAGCCAAACAATACTTTTCCACCCATGACCAAAGCCTTTCTTTGACCCCGCTGGGAGAGTATTTTCAAGTATTTTGAGAAAGATCATGTTCCTCTCATTTTCCTTCTTGTTTTTCTGCCTCAATATACAAATAAGTTGTGTCCTAGTTCCATGGGACCCCACCAGAGGGGCACCATACTGAACACTGAGGACTTGGGTTGAAGCAGAATCACCAGGGGAGGCAACAGGGACATACAGAGAATCTTGTCCTGGGTAAACAG
>NW_007220669.1:0-838 GCF_000164805.1 Carlito syrichta | reverse complement strand
GAAAAGTAGGAAGAGCCAAACAATACTTTTCACCCATGACCAAAGCCTTTCTTTGACCCCGCTGGGAGAGTATTTTCAAGTATTTTGAGAAAGATCATGTTCCTCTCATTTTCATTCTTGTTTTTCTGCCTCAATATACAAATAAGTTGTGTCCTAGTTCCATGGGACCCCACCAGAGGGGCACCATACTGAACACTGAGGACTTGGGTTGAAGCAGAATCACCAGGGGAGGCAACAGGGACATACAGAGAATCTTGTCCTGGGTAAACAGAACATCATTGGTGGATTTTTCTGGGAAATATATTCTTGCCTTGAACCCCCAGCTCACTGTGAAGACAAGGATGGTAAACAGTAAGCAGAACTCTGATTCCACCACAAACTTAGATGTGAAATCCATTTGACCTGTTCTTGGAAGTCTTGACTTGGCAAGTAAGAGCTCAGTTCCTCTCCATGTACTGGCTGAGCTTAACGCATAAACCACAGTTGCCATTGCATCTCCTTAGCGTGTTTTAATGTTTACCAGACCTCCTTCAAAAGCAAGTAGGGGAACTGCTTCCCTCCTGTCAAACAGAGTGGTTGGTTTTTAGGAGACAGTCAAGGTGGATGCATCCCATGAATGAATGGAACATTCCAAGCCTTTGCTTCTCAAGGCCAAACCTAAGCGATTCTGACGTGGGCAACATTCCTTCAGAACACGGAGCAGGGTTTGCCTTGGGACAGAGATTCTAGAGCTTTCCCAGACTGCATTTATAGCAAAAACCCATTTACCTTGCTGGCTTCTAGCAATGGGTATGTGACGGTTGAAACTCCACTCTGCTTATCTTGTATTGGATGATGA
>NW_007220668.1:0-780 GCF_000164805.1 Carlito syrichta | reverse complement strand
AACAGAACATCATTGGTGGATTTTTCTGGGAAATATATTCTTGCCTTGAACCCCCAGCTCACTGTGAAGACAAGGATGGTAAACAGTAAGCAGAACTCTGATTCCACCACAAACTTAGATGTGAAATCCATTTGACCTGTTCTTGGAAGTCTTGACTTGGCAAGTAAGAGCTCAGTTCCTCTCCATGTACTGGCTGAGCTTAACGCATAAACCACAGTTGCCATTGCATCTCCTTAGCGTGTTTTAATGTTTACCAGACCTCCTTCAAAAGCAAGTAGGGGAACTGCTTCCCTCCTGTCAAACAGAGTGGTTGGTTTTTAGGAGACAGTCAAGGTGGATGCATCCCATGAATGAATGGAACATTCCAAGCCTTTGCTTCTCAAGGCCAAACCTAAGCGATTCTGACGTGGGCAACATTCCTTCAGAACACGGAGCAGGGTTTGCCTTGGGACAGAGATTCTAGAGCTTTCCCAGACTGCATTTATAGCAAAAACCCATTTACCTTGCTGGCTTCTAGCAATGGGTATGTGACGGTTGAAACTCCACTCTGCTTATCTTGTATTGGATGATGAAGTTGGACAGTGACTTTTTCACTTAGATTTTATTTTTTCTTTTAGAGTTCACTCCAATATTAGCTCTTTTCTGCTGGGCTGGAGTTAACTCTGGTGATGAGTCACAAGGCCCCACCTGTCCTTTCTGGCCAGTCTTTCTTCTCCTGTGCCCTGCCAGTCAGTCACCAGTCATGGTTCTGTGGAGGTCCAGAAACAATTCTCCAATGGG
>NW_007220667.1:0-763 GCF_000164805.1 Carlito syrichta | reverse complement strand
TCTTGGAAGTCTTGACTTGGCAAGTAAGAGCTCAGTTCCTCTCCATGTACTGGCTGAGCTTAACGCATAAACCACAGTTGCCATTGCATCTCCTTAGCGTGTTTTAATGTTTACCAGACCTCCTTCAAAAGCAAGTAGGGGAACTGCTTCCCTCCTGTCAAACAGAGTGGTTGGTTTTTAGGAGACAGTCAAGGTGGATGCATCCCATGAATGAATGGAACATTCCAAGCCTTTGCTTCTCAAGGCCAAACCTAAGCGATTCTGACGTGGGCAACATTCCTCCAGAACACGGAGCAGGGTTTGCCTTGGGACAGAGATTCTAGAGCTTTCCCAGACTGCATTTATAGCAAAAACCCATTTACCTTGCTGGCTTCTAGCAATGGGTATGTGATGGTTGAAACTCCACTCTGCTTATCTTGTATTGGATGATGAAGTTGGACAGTGACTTTTTCACTTAGATTTTATTTTTTCTTTTAGAGTTCACTCCAATATTAGCTCTTTTCTGCTGGGCTGGAGTTAACTCTGGTGATGAGTCACAAGGCCCCACCTGTCCTTTCTGGCCAGTCTTTCTTCTCCTGTGCCCTGCCAGTCAGTCACCAGTCATGGTTCTGTGAGAGGTCCAGAAACAATTCTCCAATGGGAGGCCCAGAAACAACTCTCCAGGAAGGACCTAATTGAAACAGTGATAACAGCCCTTTCTTTACTGAGTGTGAGAACAACTCGGCAATATTATCTCCTTTGGTCCCACCACAATCATGTGAGA
>NW_007220666.1:0-786 GCF_000164805.1 Carlito syrichta | reverse complement strand
CAGCCCACGGTAGAGACAAGACTTTCTGTTTTAAAAAAAAAGGCGGCGGGATAGGTGGGATTAAGTGATGCACATAAAATCTAGCTTGTCTTGACCTGTTCCTAAGGAAGAAAGGAAAGGCCAGATGGATCTCCTAGCTTCTGCAGCGACCTCTGACCCCTTCTACTCCACATTTCTTCTCCATGGTAGAGCAGAGAAATATAGCCTGGTGTGGCAGTCCAAGCACCCACCCGGAACCCCCCAAGAGGCCCTCCACGCCTCAGCCAGGTACACCCGTCCTAAGAGAAAGCAGTGAGGAGGAGGTTTGCATTTTCTCGGTCACAGGCTCTGAGCACATGTCCCCTGAGAAGCCCAGGCAGTGGGGAGCCATCCGGCCTTTCAGCTGCATGTGTGGGGATTAATGTCCCTGGTGTGGTGGTCAGCACAGTGTGCAAAGGCCAGTATTAATGGACAAATTAAAGCCAGGAAAACCTGGACAGGTGAGAGGAAGTCTCTGAACTTGATCAAAACCATATTTCTGTTTCAGGTCTAAATAATGGGCTATGGGGAGGCACATCTGTAAATTATACAGGAAGCCTTCCTCAACAACTGATTCACCCTGACAGTTTTACTGGAGTATATGAAAATGAGTATTAAAGATGTGATCCGTAGGCTTCCTTCCAGGAATTCCAATCTGGTTTCAGTAAAATGAGAACACTGGAAGTGAAGTTGCCTTCCGGTTTTGCCTTTGGCTATTACATGCTCATTAGTGAAACGATGAATTCCACCACTAATTTTAATATTCAC
>NW_007220665.1:0-749 GCF_000164805.1 Carlito syrichta | reverse complement strand
CCCGGAACCCCCCAAGAGGCCCTCCACGCCTCAGCCAAGGTACACCCGTCTTAAGAGAAAGCAGTGAGGAGGAGGTTTGCATTTTCTCGGTCACAGGCTCTGAGCACATGTCCCCTGAGAAGCCCAGGCAGTGGGGAGCCATCCGGCCTTTCAGCTGCATGTGTGGGGATTAATGTCCCTGGTGTGGTGGTCAGCACAGTGTGCAAAGGCCAGTATTAATGGACAAATTAAAGCCAGGAAAACCTGGACAGGTGAGAGGAAGTCTCTGAACTTGATCAAAACCATATTTCTGTTTCAGGTCTAAATAATGGGCTATGGGGAGGCACATCTGTAAATTATACAGGAAGCCTTCCTCAACAACTGATTCACCCTGACAGTTTTACTGGAGTATATGAAAATGAGTATTAAAGATGTGATCCGTAGGCTTCCTTCCAGGAATTCCAATCTGGTTTCAGTAAAATGAGAACACTGGAAGTGAAGTTGCCTTCCGGTTTTGCCTTTGGCTATTACATGCTCATTAGTGAAACGAATGAATTCCACCACTAATTTTAATATTCACCTTTGAGTTCATCTCCCACACTGGACACATTGGGATGATTAAAATAGCATGGGCTCCCTATGCTGGGAGCTCTCTAATTGAAAATAGCCCAGGTGCTGCAGTCAAACGAGTCCTCCCGGTAAGTCCATTCTTTCTTTGTATGAAGTTGCTTTGTGGCACATTGAGGGCAGAATATTAATAATGAAAAAAA
>NW_007220664.1:0-819 GCF_000164805.1 Carlito syrichta | reverse complement strand
AGCCTGGTGTGGCAGGCCAAGCACCCACCCGGAACCCCCCAAGAGGCCCTCACGCCTCAGCCGGGTACACCCGTCTAAGAGAAAGCAGTGAGGAGGAGGTTTGCATTTTCTCGGTCACAGGCTCTGAGCACATGTCCCCTGAGAAGCCCAGGCAGTGGGGAGCCATCCGGCCTTTCAGCTGCATGTGTGGGGATTAATGTCCCTGGTGTGGTGGTCAGCACAGTGTGCAAAGGCCAGTATTAATGGACAAATTAAAGCCAGGAAAACCTGGACAGGTGAGAGGAAGTCTCTGAACTTGATCAAAACCATATTTCTGTTTCAGGTCTAAATAATGGGCTATGGGGAGGCACATCTGTAAATTATACAGGAAGCCTTCCTCAACAACTGATTCACCCTGACAGTTTTACTGGAGTATATGAAAATGAGTATTAAAGATGTGATCTGTAGGCTTCCTTCCAGGAATTCCAATCTGGTTTCAGTAAAATGAGAACACTGGAAGTGAAGTTGCCTTCCGGTTTTGCCTTTGGCTATTACATGCTCATTAGTGAAACGAATGAATTCCACCACTAATTTTAATATTCACCTTTGAGTTCATCTCCCACACTGGACACATTGGGATGATTAAAATAGCATGGGCTCCCTATGCTGGGAGCTCTCTAATTGAAAACAGCCTAGGTGCTGAAGTCAAACGAGTCCTCCTGGTAAGTCCATTCTTTCTTTGCATGAAGTTGTTTTGTGGCACATTGAGGGCAGAATATTAATAATGAAAAAAAATTAAATTAAATAATGCTCCTTGAGTAGATGCCTGAGGAGAAAGAT
>NW_007220663.1:0-696 GCF_000164805.1 Carlito syrichta | reverse complement strand
CATGTGTGGGGATTAATGTCCCTGGTGTGGTGGTCAGCACAGTGTGCAAAGGCCAGTATTAATGGACAAATTAAAGCCAGGAAAACCTGGACAGGTGAGAGGAAGTCTCTGAACTTGATCAAAACCATATTTCTGTTTCATGTCTAAATAATGGGCTATGGGGAGGCACATCTGTAAATTATACAGGAAGCCTTCCTCAACAACTGATTCACCCTGACAGTTTTACTGGAGTATATGAAAATGAGTATTAAAGATGTGATCCGTAGGCTTCCTTCCAGGAATTCCAATCTGGTTTCAGTAAAATGAGAACACTGGAAGTGAAGTTGCCTTCCGGTTTTGCCTTTGGCTATTACATGCTCATTAGTGAAACGAATGAATTCCACCACTAATTTTAATATTCACCTTTGAGTTCATCTCCCACACTGGACACATTGGGATGATTAAAATAGCATGGGCTCCCTATGCTGGGAGCTCTCTAATTGAAAATAGCCCACCTGCTGCAGTCAAACGAGTCCTCCCGGTAAGTCCATTCTTTCTTTGCATGAAGTTGCTTTGTGGCACATTGAGGGCAGAATATTAATAATGAAAAAAAATTAAATTAAATAATGCTCCTTGAGTAGATGCCTGAGGAGAAAGATTAAAGTTTGGTGCAAGCAGAACTTGTACTTTGTGTGGGATTGTTCTGGTTGCATTTTT
>NW_007220662.1:0-795 GCF_000164805.1 Carlito syrichta | reverse complement strand
AAGCCAGGAAAACCTGGACAGGTGAGAGGAAGTCTCTGAACTTGATCAAAACCATATTTCTGTTTCAGGTCTAAATAATGGGCTATGGGGAGGCACATCTGTAAATTATACAGGAAGCCTTCCTCAACAACTGATTCACCCTGACAGTTTTACTGGAGTATATGAAAATGAGTATTAAAGATGTGATCTGTAGGCTTCCTTCCAGGAATTCCAATCTGGTTTCAGTAAAATGAGAACACTGGAAGTGAAGTTGCCTTCCGGTTTTGCCTTTGGCTATTACATGCTCATTAGTGAAACGAATGAATTCCACCACTAATTTTAATATTCACCTTTGAGTTCATCTCCCACACTGGACACATTGGGATGATTAAAATAGCATGGGCTCCCTATGCTGGGAGCTCTCTAATTGAAAACAGCCTAGGTGCTGAAGTCAAACGAGTCCTCCTGGTAAGTCCATTCTTTCTTTGCATGAAGTTGTTTTGTGGCACATTGAGGGCAGAATATTAATAATGAAAAAAAATTAAATTAAATAATGCTCCTTGAGTAGATGCCTGAGGAGAAAGATTAAAGTTTGGTGCAAGGCAGAACTTGTACTTTGTGTGGGATTGTTCTGGTTGCATTTTTTCCTGGGCTTTTCTGCCTAGATCTTGTGCCTGCAAATACAACCAACAGCCAGAGTTCACGCCTCTCCAGGGATGCCTTCCTTGTGGTCAGTTGTGTGCTCTGACATCCTGGATAGGCCTTTTCCAGTGGGGAGTGGGGAGAGACTGCACTGAACCACCTGCAGCTGGTCAC
>NW_007220661.1:0-697 GCF_000164805.1 Carlito syrichta | reverse complement strand
CAACAACTGATTCACCCTGACAGTTTTACTGGAGTATATGAAAATGAGTATTAAAGATGTGATCTGTAGGCTTCCTTCCAGGAATTCCAATCTGGTTTCAGTAAAATGAGAACACTGGAAGTGAAGTTGCCTTCCGGTTTTGCCTTTGGCTATTACATGCTCATTAGTGAAACGAATGAATTCCACCACTAATTTTAATATTCACCTTTGAGTTCATCTCCCACACTGGACACATTGGGATGATTAAAATAGCATGGGCTCCCTATGCTGGGAGCTCTCTAATTGAAAACAGCCTAGGTGCTGAAGTCAAACGAGTCCTCCCGGTAAGTCCATTCTTTCTTTGCATGAAGTTGTTTTGTGGCACATTGAGGGCAGAATATTAATAATGAAAAAAAATTAAATTAAATAATGCTCCTTGAGTAGATGCCTGAGGAGAAAGATTAAAGTTTGGTGCAAGGCAGAACTTGTACTTTGTGTGGGATTGTTCTGGTTGCATTTTTTCCTGGGCTTTTCTGCCTAGATCTTGTGCCTGCAAATACAACCAACAGCCAGAGTTCACGCCTCTCCAGGGATGCCTTCCTTGTGGTCAGTTGTGTGCTCTGACATCCTGGATAGGCCTTTTCCAGTGGGGAGTGGGGAGAGACTGCACTGAACCACCTGCAGCTGGTCACCTCTCCCCTTCTCCCCAGTCCCCTGG
>NW_007220660.1:0-790 GCF_000164805.1 Carlito syrichta | reverse complement strand
GACAGTTTTACTGGAGTATATGAAAATGAGTATTAAAGATGTGATCCGTAGGCTTCCTTCCAGGAATTCCAATCTGGTTTCAGTAAAATGAGAACACTGGAAGTGAAGTTGCCTTCCGGTTTTGCCTTTGGCTATTACATGCTCATTAGTGAAACGAATGAATTCCACCACTAATTTTAATATTCACCTTTGAGTTCATCTCCCACACTGGACACATTGGGATGATTAAAATAGCATGGGCTCCCTATGCTGGGAGCTCTCTAATTGAAAATAGCCCAGGTGCTGAAGTCAAACGAGTCCTCCCGGTAAGTCCATTCTTTCTTTGCATGAAGTTGCTTTGTGGCACATTGAGGGCAGAATATTAATAATGAAAAAAAATTAAATTAAATAATGCTCCTTGAGTAGATGCCTGAGGAGAAAGATTAAAGTTTGGTGCAAGGCAGAACTTGTACTTTGTGTGGGATTGTTCTGGTTGCATTTTTTTCTGGGCTTTTCTGCCTAGATCTTGTGCCTGCAAATACAGCCAACAGCCAGAGTTCAGGCCTCTCCAGGGATGCCTTCCTTGTGGTCAGTTGTGTGCTCTGACATCCTGGATAGGCCTTTTCCAGTGGGGAGTGGGGAGAGACTGCACTGAACCACCTGCAGCTGGTCACCTCTCCCCTTCTCCCCAGTCCCCTGGCCCCCCAGGGCCCATTGTCAAGAGGGCACTTTCGATTAAGGAGCTCCAAGTGCCACCAAGAAGAGGGAAGCTAATTGGTTGATCCTTCCAACACACTCTCAGAAACCCCCC
>NW_007220659.1:0-581 GCF_000164805.1 Carlito syrichta | reverse complement strand
ATATTAATAATGAAAAAAAATTAAATTAAATAATGCTCCTTGAGTAGATGCCTGAGGAGAAAGATTAAAGTTTGGTGCAAGGCAGAACTTGTACTTTGTGTGGGATTGTTCTGGTTGCATTTTTTTCTGGGCTTTTCTGCCTAGATCTTGTGCCTGCAAATACAGCCAACAGCCAGAGTTCAGGCCTCTCCAGGGATGCCTTCCTTGTGGTCAGTTGTGTGCTCTGACATCCTGGATAGGCCTTTTCCAGTGGGGAGTGGGGAGAGACTGCACTGAACCACCTGCAGCTGGTCACCTCTCCCCTTCTCCCCAGTCCCCTGGCCCCCCAGGGCCCATTGTCAAGAGGGCACTTTCGATTAAGGAGCTCCAAGTGCCACCAAGAAGAGGGAAGCTAATTGGTTGATCCTTCCAACACACTCTCAGAACCCCCCCCCCATTGTAGCCCTGCTCTAATTACTGGGCTAACAGGCCACAGGTGCATTTTCTAGTCAACTTCCCTGATATTTACTGGGAGAAGGTGGATGAGCTATTTGGCTTCCATTTCTGTGCCCGAGCTCTCCCAGCTGGGAAAGCAAAAGGTA
>NW_007220658.1:0-508 GCF_000164805.1 Carlito syrichta | reverse complement strand
GCTTTTCTGCCTAGATCTTGTGCCTGCAAATACAACCAACAGCCAGAGTTCAGGCCTCTCCAGGGATGCCTTCCTTGTGGTCAGTTGTGTGCTCTGACATCCTGGATAGGCCTTTTCCAGTGGGGAGTGGGGAGAGACTGCACTGAACCACCTGCAGCTGGTCACCTCTCCCCTTCTCCCCAGTCCCCTGGCCCCCCAGGGCCCATTGTCAAGAGGGCACTTTCGATTAAGGAGCTCCAAGTGCCACCAAGAAGAGGGAAGCTAATTGGTTGATCCTTCCAACACACTCTCAGAAACCCCCCCCCATTGTAGCCCTGCTCTAATTACTGGGCTAACAGGCCACAGGTGCATTTTCTAGTCAACTTCCCTGATATTTACTGGGAGAAGGTGGATGAGCTATTTGGCTTCCATTTCTGTGCCCGAGCTCTCCCAGCTGGGAAAGAAAAAGGTAGTGGGCCCCACACTGCCTCCCCATCATTGATTCATCCAAAGCTATTATGGGACTTCC
>NW_007220657.1:0-727 GCF_000164805.1 Carlito syrichta | reverse complement strand
CTGGGCTTTTCTGCCTAGATCTTGTGCATGCAAATACATCCAACAGCCAGAGTCAGCCTCTTCCAGGGATGCCTTCCTTGTGGTCAGTTGTGTGCTCTGACATCCTGGATAGGCCTTTTCCAGTGGGGAGTGGGGAGAGACTGCACTGAACCACAGCAGCTGGTCACCTCTCCCCTTCTCCCCAGTCCCCTGGCCCCCCAGGGCCCATTGTCAAGAGGGCACTTTCGATTAAGGAGCTCCAAGTGCCACCAAGAAGAGGGAAGCTAATTGGTTGATCCTTCCAACACACTCTCAGAAACCCCCCCCCCCCCATTGTAGCCCTGCTCTAATTACTGGGCTAACAGGCCACAGGTGCATTTTCTAGTCAACTTCCCTGATATTTACTGGGAGAAGGTGGATGAGCTATTTGGCTTCCATTTCTGTGCCCGAGCTCTCCCAGCTGGGAAAGAAAAAGGTAGTGGGCCCCACACTGCCTCCCCATCATTGATTCATCCAAAGCTATTATGGGACTTCCAGAGAGGAAAGAAAATGATACCTTGGGAGACTGGGCACCACTGGGAGGCATGAATTCATTTGGAAATGTTTTTGTGGGATTGCAAATGCAGGCTTTTTTATATGCAAAATCCACATTTCATTTTCTCTCACCTTCTTCAAAATCACAAAAAGAGTCTTAATGCATTTAATTTGGGATGAACTTTGTTGTGTTTGTTGCTTTTCATTTAGGGCT
>NW_007220656.1:0-550 GCF_000164805.1 Carlito syrichta | reverse complement strand
CCATTGTCAAGAGGGCACTTTCGATTAAGGAGTTTCAAGTTCCACCAGAAGAGGGAAGGTAATTGGTTGATCCTTCCAACACACTGTCAGAACCCCCCCCCCATTGTAGCCCTGCTCTAATTACTGGGCTAACAGGCCACAGGTGCATTTTGTAGTCAACTTCCCTGATATTTACTGGGAGAAGGTGGATGAGCTATTTGGCTTCCATTTCTGTGCCCGAGCTCTCCCAGCTGGGAAAGCAAAAGGTAGTAGGCCCCACACTGCCTCCCCATCATTGATTCATCCAAAGCTATTATGGGACTTCCAGTGAGGAAAGAAAATGATACCTTGGGAGACTGGGCACCACTGGGAGGCATGAATTCATTTGGAAATGTTTTTGTGGGATTGCAAATGCAGGCTTTTTTATATGCAAAATCCACATTTCATTTTCTCTCACCTTCTTCAAAATCACAAAAAGAGTCTTAATGCATTTAATTTGGGATGAACTTTGTTGTGTTTGTTGCTTTTCATTTAGGGCTAACTTAGTAGCCTGCGTTTGGGTTTCAAGTGT
>NW_007220655.1:0-4313 GCF_000164805.1 Carlito syrichta | reverse complement strand
CTATTTTTTATTTGGCAACTCTTAGATGCTTCTTGCTAAATACGATTGTATCTTTCATTTAGGGAAGCACCCCTCTGGAGGTTCTGAGCATCCCTGAACCTGAGCTGGGTGATGATTCTCCCAGACTGCACCCCATCCTTGCACTCAGCCATGATACGGCTTTCTTTCTAGCAGTCTACACTTTTTCAAGACATACATTCTGCGAGAGAGAATTTTGATACACCATAGACAACACAGAGCAGCAAAGCTCCACCTCCCTGGCCTCATTCTAAACAGAAAACTCGATGGTGTGCCTCTTATAAGCCTGGTTTAGCATCTAAATTCTCTCTAC
Organism: Carlito syrichta; assembly: GCF_000164805.1. Lineage (NCBI taxonomy): Eukaryota > Metazoa > Chordata > Mammalia > Primates > Tarsiidae > Carlito > Carlito syrichta. The sequence continues at coordinate 3,982 of NW_007220655.1, read as the reverse complement.
TAGGGTGACTTTCTTAGTGGCTCAAGCCTCCAAGAATCTCTGTCCTCTGTTCACCTGCCTAGAGCAGGTGAAGTCAAAGACCTCCCTGTTATCAGAGTGAGCCTTGACAGGTGAGTCAAGTGACTATCAAAGGAAAGGGGCCAACGTGTGGGATGCACCATCATTTGATCCATGGTACTGAGGTTAGTGGGGTTCTGAGGAAGTTCATTTCTGAGGATGAGAACTATCAGAGTAGACGGAAGAGAGCAGTTGCACCTTGGTGATCCATTGTTTTGTTGGCTGATGGTTATTGAGCACTCACCATATTCCTGGAAGTGTGACAGGCTCCTCGTTGTGTTTGTAACTTTCAATTTTTGCAGGAAGCCTTGATGTTAGTACTGTCAGCTCCAACATGCAGATGAGCAAGCGAAGCTTATAGGTTAAATATCTAGTCCTAAGTCACACACTCAAGAGCTCCTAAACTCAGACCTGAATCCCAGTTTCCTTAAGGTCAATGCTGAATCCTATCCAGTGGGGTGCTAGGGTGCTATCTTCAGTTGATCAGAGAAACCCAAGAGAAACCAGTCTCTGGGACAGGCTTTCCCAAGATCTGAAATGAATGATGGAGACCATTGGGGCATGATCTGGGACCACCTGCTGCACTGTGGGATTGCACTGTGGGATTGCACTGTGTGTTCTCAGAAAATGGAGCAAGCAACCTGGGCCCATCTCAATGCATGAACATGGGCTTCTTCTCCCTGGGACTGGAGAGCAAGTGGGCCTGAGAGGACCTCCATGGTCCTTTTTTCTGCTTCCATTGATGGAGAATTTGCCTGAGGTCAGAAGAGGCAGGCCTTAAAGTCATGCCCAGAAGTGAAACCCCACTTAAGAGCCCATGGGAGGTCCACCTCAGGACCAAGATACCAGGTTTCTCCCTGGTGGCAGCAAGTACTTCAGGCCTGCCAGAGTCTCTCTGGAAGCCACATCTACCAGACTGTGCACACTGGCCTCTGCAGGTAACTTTTCATCATAGTCTGAGAGGCCTTAATGCACACCTCAATCTGAAGTGGCAGGGACTTGGTAGGATTATATCTGCAAGGGTGAGGTGTGTGGGGGGTGTTTGATATACAAACTTCCAGAATCTTGTGAGATTTTAGAGTGCCTGGAAGTCCTGGCTCTCCCAGAAGCAGGCCCTGTATGTGTTCAGGACTTTGCTTTTAGCATCAGGAGAATCTAGAAACAAAGTTGCTTTTGTGGCAGCATGGGGTGTGCAGATTTGTGCTTTGCCTTTTAGCTTTACATTTGGAAAGAAGGATCATCACAATCTACTTAGGCCTTTGAGGTTCTTGATTCAGTCCTAGTAGTTATAGTATATCTCATGAAACCATTGTTGACATCTACAGAAACTGCAGTTACAAAGCCGAGATGGTGTGCCCTTCCTCCCAAGGCGTTGGCTGGAGATTTTATCTGTGGACTTTTCCAAATCAGCACAGGTTCACACATGTGCCACTGTAGTCCAAACCTTGCACTTCTCATACAACATCCTAATGACACAGGTGATATTTCACGGTCTGCCCCCTCAATAGACCCTAAGTGTCCAGAGGACAGAAACAGAGTCTGACTCTTTGTTCTATTTTCAGTGCCTCCAGAGTCCTGTCCCCCTGGAAAGCTCTCTAGTTTCTGCTAAATGCATGAATGGCTGGCCTTGCCATGGTCTGCGTGGCTCCGTGCAGTGAGGATGCCTTACCATATCCACGTTCTCACACTCTGGTAGAGGGTTCTCATACTCAGGTCGGATGAGGACCCTGCGCTCACCCCTGGACCCCGCCCCCAGCCCACTCTTTCTTTCCTTGCATCTGTTTTCAACATGGCCAGATACCTAAATACAATCACAAGCAAGCCTGCTTGATACCTTCTAATAGGCATTTGTATCGTCTCTGACCCCCAGAAAACTGTCCAAGTCCCCAGGGTTCAGACCCTCTGGGCTAATTCAAGAATTGTGTCCATAAAGCTTTCTCTGTTTCTTCCAAAGGACCCTCTCCCTGCCTCTCCAAATCTCTCTGTCTGCTTCTTTTAAATGCCAGAGGAAAGAGGAAAGGCACGGTGGGCGTGGCTGCTGCTTCCCTGCAGAGGCCCCCCACCCCCAGCCCCTGCCTTCGGTGGCTGGGATCTCTCTCTGAGTGTTGAAGAGGAGGGTACATTAGGGGTGATGGTCTCTTCTCCCCAATCTTCATCCACAGTAAACACTGCTAACTACCAACTCATAAAACATATCAGCTGGGTTTATTACTTTTAACCATCTTTCCAATTGTGCTATAAAATAAAGGCAGATGCCATTTTAAGATCTTATGATTGTCAAGGGCCGGCTTCTCCAGCAACACCTGCTTAGCGGCAGTCTGTTTGTTTATTCCCCATTTTTTATAGGTGACAGTTTAAGGTGTCTCTTCTCCAGGTTACAGAGAGTTCTTCCTAACTGCACGGAAGAGTCACACACAGTAGATGGGCTCTAGCTTCTGTACTGAGGCAGGGTTGCCAGTTCACCTTGTTTTCAGTTGACAACCTCACCACACAAATTTGGTTCTGCCAAATGCTCTGCCAGTAATTTATGACTTAAAGTAATTAACTTTTGCTGATTAAAGTAATTATTTCAAGTGCATTGCACTTGGGCCCAAATGATGCACACAGCCCCCTCTCCAGTTTGAGCGAGCAGCATGCCAAGTGCTTAAAAGCTGGGGATCTCAGAGTGGCTTGTGCCCATCTCTCGGATCTGCCATGTTTATGGCTGACTTGTACTAACTACTCATTTTAATGCTGGATTCTGGCAGAATGTTGACACAGTGTGAAACCTTCATCTGGTAAACAAGACAATCTTCAGCTTGGTGACAACGATGACAGTGAAAGCTTTTTAAATGAATCTTGCCTCTAACCTTCCAGAGGTATCATGTTTTTGTGCTCTCTTGCTTGCCCAGATTGGCCCTTAAACCATCGACAGCTTTATCTGGCCTCTGCCAAGAATGCAGAACACAGGAACCCAGCCCTGTGCCCCAAAAGTCAGCCACAGCCCAGCCTATTCCCTCCACTGAGCCCCTGGGGGCCTGGATCAGATGGGGCTGGTATCCAACAACTGTCCAGGAGAAGTCTGGCTCTGTCTAGGGAAGCATCTACAAGGTAATGGGGAGAGACAGAGACCTAGTGGACTGGGGATGGGGGCTTGGCCCATCACATCACATAAAAAGCACTTTCTCCCTTTGTCCCTGGTGGGGACAGGGAATCTCTCACCACTGTTGGTGGCTTCCCTAGCAGAGAGACTACAGCAAGCCGGAGCAGAGGAGCAGAGCACCAGGGTCTCAAATCCTACCTTTCCCCCTTTTTGCTGAAGGGGGAGGTCAAAGCCCAGCCTCCTTAAGGCAGAGAAAGTGGAGAATCTAGGCACAGAGCGCCAGTAGAAGAATAAGTGCCTGAGCCAGCAGGCTGCTTGAAGGCACAGGAATCCTTCACCTCTGTAAAACCCTGCAAAGCAATCATGGTCACTGTTCCCATTTCTTGTATGCCTGGTGTGGGCCAGGGATGGGGCCAAGTGCTTTACACAGATGATCTCATGGAATCTTCACAGCAATCCTGGGTGAGTCATGTGGTCCCATCTAAGACTCAGAGTGGACAAGGACGCACCCACGGTCACTTAGTGAACAGTACCAGGCCCTCCAAAGTTCCAGATATATGGTCGCTGCTTAATCTCTGTCTTTACACTTTTTTGGTGGGCGAGAGGCACAGTGGTCCCATTCAGAGACTCTTTTTTTTTTATTGTGAAGTTGTGGGGTACAGTTAAGGGTTAGGTATACAATTGTGTTTCATTCAGGCACCCTGTTGATATGGGGTGTTTCCCCGTTCCCAGACAGATATTTGCTACTGTTAATCCCATCTCCCTCCCCCCACCATAGTTTCCCAGTACGGTCAGTCATTTTCGTATAGTATTGCATTGGATGTTTAAAGGTCCATTATATGA
>NW_007220654.1:0-4056 GCF_000164805.1 Carlito syrichta | reverse complement strand
CCTGGCCTCATTCTAAACAGAAAACTCGATGGTGTGCCTCTTATAAGCCTGGTTTAGCATCTAAATTCTCTCTACTAGGGTGACTTTCTTAGTGGCTCAAGCCTCCAAGAATCTCTGTCCTCTGTTCACCTGCCTAGAGCAGGTGAAGTCAAAGACCTCCCTGTTATCAGAGTGAGCCTTGACAGGTGAGTCAAGTGACTATCAAAGGAAAGGGGCCAACGTGTGGGATGCACCATCATTTGATCCATGGTACTGAGGTTAGTGGGGTTCTGAGGAAGTTCATTTCTGAGGATGAGAACTATCAGAGTAGACGGAAGAGAGCAGTTGCACCTTGGTGATCCATTGTTTTGTTGGCTGATGGTTATTGAGCACTCACCATATTCCTGGAAGTGTGACAGGCTCCTCATTGTGTTTGTAACTTTCAATTTTTGCAGGAAGCCTTGATGTTAGTACTGTCAGCTCCAACATGCAGATGAGCAAGCGAAGCTTATAGGTTAAATATCTAGTCCTAAGTCACACACTCAAGAGCTCCTAAACTCAGACCTGAATCCCAGTTTCCTTAAGGTCAATGCTGAATCCTATCCAGTGGGGTGCTAGGGTGCTATCTTCAGTTGATCAGAGAAACCCAAGAGAAACCAGTCTCTGGGACAGGCTTTCCCAAGATCTGAAATGAATGATGGAGACCATTGGGGCATGATCTGGGACCACCTGCTGCACTGTGGGATTGCACTGTGGGATTGCACTGTGTGTTCTCAGAAAATGGAGCAAGCAACCTGGGCCCATCTCAATGCATGAACATGGGCTTCTTCTCCCTGGGACTGGAGAGCAAGTGGGCCTGAGAGGACCTCCATGGTCCTTTTTTCTGCTTCCATTGATGGAGAATTTGCCTGAGGTCAGAAGAGGCAGGCCTTAAAGTCATGCCCAGAAGTGAAACCCCACTTAAGAGCCCATGGGAGGTCCACCTCAGGACCAAGATACCAGGTTTCTCCCTGGTGGCAGCAAGTACTTCAGGCCTGCCAGAGTCTCTCTGGAAGCCACATCTACCAGACTGTGCACACTGGCCTCTGCAGGTAACTTTTCATCATAGTCTGAGAGGCCTTAATGCACACCTCAATCTGAAGTGGCAGGGACTTGGTAGGATTATATCTGCAAGGGTGAGGTGTGTGGGGGGTGTTTGATATACAAACTTCCAGAATCTTGTGAGATTTTAGAGTGCCTGGAAGTCCTGGCTCTCCCAGAAGCAGGCCCTGTATGTGTTCAGGACTTTGCTTTTAGCATCAGGAGAATCTAGAAACAAAGTTGCTTTTGTGGCAGCATGGGGTGTGCAGATTTGTGCTTTGCCTTTTAGCTTTACATTTGGAAAGAAGGATCATCACAATCTACTTAGGCCTTTGAGGTTCTTGATTCAGTCCTAGTAGTTATAGTATATCTCATGAAACCATTGTTGACATCTACAGAAACTGCAGTTACAAAGCCGAGATGGTGTGCCCTTCCTCCCAAGGCGTTGGCTGGAGATTTTATCTGTGGACTTTTCCAAATCAGCACAGGTTCACACATGTGCCACTGTAGTCCAAACCTTGCACTTCTCATACAACATCCTAATGACACAGGTGATATTTCACGGTCTGCCCCCTCAATAGACCCTAAGTGTCCAGAGGACAGAAACAGAGTCTGACTCTTTGTTCTATTTTCAGTGCCTCCAGAGTCCTGTCCCCCTGGAAAGCTCTCTAGTTTCTGCTAAATGCATGAATGGCTGGCCTTGCCATGGTCTGCGTGGCTCCGTGCAGTGAGGATGCCTTACCATATCCACGTTCTCACACTCTGGTAGAGGGTTCTCATACTCAGGTCGGATGAGGACCCTGCGCTCACCCCTGGACCCCGCCCCCAGCCCACTCTTTCTTTCCTTGCATCTGTTTTCAACATGGCCAGATACCTAAATACAATCACAAGCAAGCCTGCTTGATACCTTCTAATAGGCATTTGTATCGTCTCTGACCCCCAGAAAACTGTCCAAGTCCCCAGGGTTCAGACCCTCCGGGCTAATTCAAGAATTGTGTCCATAAAGCTTTCTCTGTTTCTTCCAAGGACCCTCTCCCTGCCTCTCCAAATCTCTCTGGCTGCTTCTTTTAAATGCCAGAGGAAAGAGGAAAGGCACGGTGGGCGTGGCTGCTGCTTCCCTGCAGAGGCCCCCCACCCCCAGCCCCTGCCTTCGGTGGCTGGGATCTCTCTCTGAGTGTTGAAGAGGAGGGTACATTAGGGGTGATGGTCTCTTCTCCCCAATCTTCATCCACAGTAAACACTGCTAACTACCAACTCATAAAACATATCAGCTGGGTTTATTACTTTTAACCATCTTTCCAATTGTGCTATAAAATAAAGGCAGATGCCATTTTAAGATCTTATGATTGTCAAGGGCCGGCTTCTCCAGCAACACCTGCTTAGCGGCAGTCTGTTTGTTTATTCCCCCTTTTTTATAGGTGACAGTTTAAGGTGTCTCTTCTCCAGGTTACAGAGAGTTCTTCCTAACTGCACGGAAGAGTCACACACAGTAGATGGGCTCTAGCTTCTGTACTGAGGCAGGGTTGCCAGTTCACCTGGTTTTCAGTTGACAACCTCACCACACACATTTGGTTCTGCCAAATGCTCTGCCAGTAATTTATGACTTAAAGTAATTAACTTTTGCTGATTAAAGTAATTATTTCAAGTGCATTGCACTTGGGCCCAAATGATGCACACAGCCCCCTCTCCAGTTTGAGCGAGCAGCATGCCAAGTGCTTAAAAGCTGGGGATCTCAGAGTGGCTTGTGCCCATCTCTCGGATCTGCCATGTTTATGGCTGACTTGTACTAACTACTCATTTTAATGCTGGATTCTGGCAGAATGTTGACACAGTGTGAAACCTTCATCTGGTAAACAAGACAATCTTCAGCTTGGTGACAACGATGACAGTGAAAGCTTTTTAAATGAATCTTGCCTCTAACCTTCCAGAGGTATCATGTTTTTGTGCTCTCTTGCTTGCCCAGATTGGCCCTTAAACCATCGACAGCTTTATCTGGCCTCTGCCAAGAATGCAGAACACAGGAACCCAGCCCTGTGCCCCAAAAGTCAGCCACAGCCCAGCCTATTCCCTCCACTGAGCCCCTGGGGGCCTGGATCAGATGGGGCTGGTATCCAACAACTGTCCAGGAGAAGTCTGGCTCTGTCTAGGGAAGCATCTACAAGGTAATGGGGAGAGACAGAGACCTAGTGGACTGGGGATGGGGGCTTGGCCCATCACATCACATAAAAAGCACTTTCTCCCTTTGTCCCTGGTGGGGACAGGGAATCTCTCACCACTGTTGGTGGCTTCCCTAGCAGAGAGACTACAGCAAGCCGGAGCAGAGGAGCAGAGCACCAGGGTCTCAAATCCTACCTTTCCCCCTTTTTGCTGAAGGGGGAGGTCAAAGCCCAGCCTCCTTAAGGCAGAGAAAGTGGAGAATCTAGGCACAGAGCGCCAGTAGAAGAATAAGTGCCTGAGCCAGCAGGCTGCTTGAAGGCACAGGAATCCTTCACCTCTGTAAAACCCTGCAAAGCAATCATGGTCACTGTTCCCATTTCTTGTATGCCTGGTGTGGGCCAGGGATGGGGCCAAGTGCTTTACACAGATGATCTCATGGAATCTTCACAGCAATCCTGGGTGAGTCATGTGGTCCCATCTAAGACTCAGAGTGGACAAGGACGCACCCACGGTCACTTAGTGAACAGTACCAGGCCCTCCAAAGTTCCAGATATATGGTCGCTGCTTAATCTCTGTCTTTACACTTTTTTGGTGGGCGAGAGGCACAGTGGTCCCATTCAGAGACTCTTTTTTTTTTATTGTGAAGTTGTGGGGTACAGTTAAGGGTTAGGTATACAATTGTGTTTCATTCAGGCACCCTGTTGATATGGGGTGTTTCCCCGTTCCCAGACAGATATTTGCTACTGTTAATCCCATCTCCCTCCCCCCACCATAGTTTCCCAGTACGGTCAGTCATTTTCGTATAGTATTGCATTGGATGTTTAAAGGTCCATTATATGA
>NW_007220653.1:0-4307 GCF_000164805.1 Carlito syrichta | reverse complement strand
ATCCGAGCAGCCAACAGACACATGAAAAAATGTTCAACCTCACTAATCATCAGGGAGATGCAAATCAAAACCATACTGAGATACCACCTAATTCCATTCAGAATGGCAATTATCAATAACTCAAAAATAACATTTGCTGAAGAGGGTGTGGCGAAAAGGAAACACTTCTACACTGTTGGTGGGAGTGCAAACTAGTACAGCCTCTGTGGAAAACAGTATGGCGATTCCTAAAAGCTCTAAATATTGACCTCCCATATGACCCCGCAATCCACCTACTGGGAATATACCCTGAAGAACTCAAATCACTCTTTAAAAAGATACCTGTACACATATGTTTATCGCAGCATTGTTCACAATACCAAGAACCTGGAAGCAACCATGCTGTCCATCAAAAGAGAACTAGATTAAAAAAATGTGGTACATATACACGATGGAATACTATGCAGCCATAAAAAAGAACAAAATGTTGAATTTTGCAGCAATCAGGATGGAACTAGAAGCTATAATACTGAGTGACCTCTTACAGAAACAAAGATCTGAGTGTCACATGTTCTCACTCATATAGTGGACCTTGAACATCCAATGTAATACTATAATAAAATGCCTGACATTGGTGGGAAACTGTGGGTGGGAGGGGAAGGGATATGGGCTTAATGGAAGTAAATATCTGTCTGGGTATGAGGAGACACCTCCTATCAACAAGGGTGCCTGAATGAAGCATATTTGTATACCTAACCCTTAAGTGTACCCGACAATATCATAATAAGAAATATTGATTAAAAAACCTAACAACCAAAAAAATCAGAAAGCCTTTGCATTTTCAGTATTCTTTAGTGTAATTACTAAACCTGATGACTGTTCAATAAAGACTTATTAAACTAAATTTTTAAAAAAAGAATTCATGGGATTTTTTTTTTTTTTGGTTAAAAGGAAAGTAATTTTGCCCAGTTCAGAAGTTTTTATTTTAATTGAAAGAATGACAAGAATGATAGATAAAAATGAATGGGCATAGGATGTTGAAAAAGAACGATAATAGAAAAATCATTGCCAAAGATTGTAAAATGTTTATGGATATCTTATCAAACAGAAATTGAATATATCTGGGTATAAAATTTTGTTAAAATTAGCCATAATATTAATAATACACTATGCAGGGTAAAATTTTGTTTTCTCTGTTGAGTAATATTTTTACGTGATATCCAGAAATAGTAAAAGGTTTCTGGTTTACCTTTTGAGTAAAGTGAAAAATAAACAAGGGGAAAAAAGACAGAATCATTTGGCCTATGCTGCCCACATTCGGTCTTATTGTTTGGGAACCTGAGTCTCCTTCGTATCAAAGAGCAAAAGTCTGTATTTTTTGAAATTTTTGAATGATCATTTTGGTTATATGAGCACTTTACAGTAAACAGTGATTCTTGTGATGTCAAAGTATTGTAAATCTTTTGGTATTTGACTAACATTCCAAAATCAAAGTTTCAAGTTCTAACCTTAGTCTTTTGACCACAAGCTAATATTTTAGATACTAGGGTCCCTGAAGCTCAATAGAGACATATTAGGTTTATTTGTTAAAATTGTATGGAATATTGTCATGTATGAATAGAAGTTTAACTTTCCTTGAGTCATTTTTAAATGTATCATTAATATGTGTTTCTAAATTGTATGAAATTCCTAAAATTATGATATTATTTAGTTGTCAGTAATAATAATGATTATTATGTTAAATTGTGTGTGCCAAGAAAATAACTGAATTTTCTTGTCAATTGTGCTTTTTTTTTTTAAGTTGGAGTCTTACTCTGTCACCCAGATTGGAGTGCAATGGCCACTCCCGGCCACCGCAGCCTTGATCTGCTGGGCTCCGGCGATCCTTCCACCTCAGCCTTCCGAGTAGCCAGAATTACAGGCATGCGCTACTACACCTGACTGATTTTTTGATTTATTGTAGAGATGAGGTCTCGCTTCCCAGGCGGGTCTCGAACACGCGGGCTCAGGCAGTCCACTCACCTCAGCCTCCCAAAGGCGTGGGTTTACAGACTGAGCCACCGAGCCCGGCCAATTGTGCTTTTCATCATGACTATTGTAAAGACTTTTGTCATGCACAGTTATGTTTTATTTTTATTTTTCTCAAAAAGCAGCTTATAATTGGATACAGTACAAAACTTTTTCTTCAGTAAAATTAATGAAAATGGTTCTTGGAGGTTCTCATAACTTTAGAGATTGTGCCATTGGGCTAGAGAAAAAACTTTCAGTGCTCTCAGTGGAAATATGATACATTCATGAAAATAGCTGGCCCAATAGTGGACAGAATAAAATAATCACAGGATATTTAACTAATAGGGGACAAAAATAATTGTATGACTTCTTTGTTTGAAATATTGATTATTTTGGCTTTATCTTTTTGGTTTAAAAAAACCTTTTCATTTGTGCTATTTATAGATTTTTACAACTGAGTATTCTCCTGTGAACAAAATTTAAAACGTATTTCTTTCTGCCTGATTTCTCTAGATTTTGGAAACCGTTGTGAATATTCTTAACTTTTGGCAATACAGTTCCTTGCATGATTTCAGTAAGAATCACTAGAAATTAACACCGTGTTTTTTTCTGAATCCCTACAACCTGAAACTAAACAACTTAAGCTTTGGAAATACCATAACAGCACCTTTTATGACAAACTTTATGTCTGCTGCAGCTCTATGGGCATCTCAACAATTCATTTGAAAGCCTGATTTGAACTGTCAGATTACCACTGCAATCTGAGGATGCCTCAGAACCTATAGAAGAGCTAATTATATACTTACTACTCCAGACATTAAGCTTTGTTTTTCCTCTGTTTCTACAGAGATGTTTCTTATCAGAGGTCTGATAGCCTGCATTGTTTACAGAGGCCCAGCTCACATGTAATGCCATCTCCTGGAATGGGACATAGTTGGTTAACTAAACTGATCTACTCTCTGGACTAAGACTAACCAATGAAAATATGGGACTACACATTTATCTTTGCTGTTTTATATTTATCCCAGTTTTATGTTTTACTCTTTTATCTCTAGATAATTCAATTTCTCCTAAGCTATCACCTTGGCTTTAATATGTAAAATTTATTTTAAGTTTCAAAGTGGGGATTTAAGGGAATACAAATATTTTACACTGAAATATATTTACTTGAATATTTTGAAATGGCTGCCTCAGGCCTTGAAGAATGAGGTAGGAGAAAGCTACGTCTGTAGAGAATCTCCACTAATAAGCCACGCCTCCTCTTTCTTGAACTTTTTCAAATTAGGGTAATTCAAATCAGTCTAATATCTTCAAATGTATGAAAAGATTCCATTGTCATCTATTCTCTCTGAGGGAGGTTTTCTCTACATATCAAGACCAACCTTGCTAGCCAAGCCACTTCCTTTCTCTCTCTCATACCATGTTTTGCCACTCCACCTGATTTACCCACATTACCTGGTTTTGGTCATCATCTGAGTTTGCATTCTTTCTGTGGCCGCAGGATGGTATACAGAATTCCATATATTATAATTGGTTTGGGTCTTCATTGTGATGACTCCCATGTATACACATTAAGTAAATTTACATGTTTTTTATCCTGTTAATCAATTTGTCTCATGTCAATAATTTTTTCAGTGAAGTTTTAGAGGACTATGAATCCATGACCCCCACACTGCAATACCCCAGGCTTTGAGATATTGTAGTTTGCATTCTAATCCCATGTCACTAACCTTCAGGCAGAAGAATTAGCATAAATTATAATTTAATGAATTTATTTGTGGCATTATGAGGACAGATCCCTGAAACCTTGGATATGAGCTTCATTTATCTTTTGTTACAACCTGGATTTTAAAGGCAAAAAAAGGGAACGTGGGATTGACTGATACAAAGTTGCTTTTCAGGAATTATCACTGAATTAAAGAAATGGATTCATCAGTGATTGGCTATCTTATATGGGTTATGGTGTCCCTTGTGTGGCATTGTTAGAGTAATTTACAGCTAATTGTGATGATAGCAAGCAGCTTCATGAGATGATTACTGAGCTTGAGGGGAAAACTGGAACATGACTGCAGTCTCATTCCCATGTCTCTCTGGTCCTGATAGTTTAGAGTAGGCTCAAATTCCCCAGTAAAATTTGCCTTTCTTTTTCATTGTATGCAAACAATTTCTGCTTGGAATATCTAGAGTAGTTTCCCTTATGTTATATGAATTTCAACTGATTCCTATAACATAGACTGCTCAGGCATGTTAAAGAAAAACTTAAATTGAACAGAATTTAATCTAGGAAAAAGTAATTTGCAGTTCAAACAGTACCCTGC
>NW_007220652.1:0-4558 GCF_000164805.1 Carlito syrichta | reverse complement strand
TCTAATCCCATGTCACTAATCTTCAGGCAGAAGAATTAGCATAAATTATAATTTAATGAATTTATTTGTGGCATTATGAGGACAGATCCCTGAAACCTTGAATATGAGCTTCATTTAGCTTTTGTTACAACCTGGATTTTAAAGGCAAAAAAAGGGAACGTGGGATTGACTGATACAAAGTTGCTTTTCAGGAATTATCACTGAATTAAAGAAATGGATTCATCAGTGATTGGCTCTCTTATACGGGTTATGGTGTCCCTTGTGTGGCATTGTTAGAGTAATTTACAGCTAATTGTGATGATAGCAAGCAGCTTCATGAGATGATTACTGAGCTTGAGGGGAAAACTGGAACATGACTGCAGTCTCATTCCCATGTCTCTCTGGTCCTGATAGTTTAGAGTAGGCTCAAATTCCCCAGTAAAATTTGCCTTTCTTTTTCATTGTATGCAAACAATTTCTGCTTGGAATATCTAGAGTAGCTTCCCTTATGTTATATGAATTTCAACTGATTCCTATAACATAGACTGCTCTGGCATGTTAAAGAAAAACTGAAATTGAACAGAATTTAAGCTAGGAAAAAGTAATTTGCAGTTCAAACAGTACCCTGCCTGACAGGATAGGTTCAGAGAAACTACTTAGTTGCCACATAATTATATAATATTTATAGTCAGAAAAAGAAAAGTGAGATACTGAAAATCAAACGCACAGAAACAGCAGGATTGGTTATAGTTTGGCATTGCCTCATTTGAACAGGGTTTGAACAATTGGTCACCTGTGACTGGTAGAATTTCTGTGATCAGTACAAGAGTAGGTTGTAGGCTGTGTCAATTAGGTTACAGTTCACTAAATAAGGAGTAGGAAGTAAACTTTTGGTCAAATGTGACAAATGTAAGGAGGCAGTTTTAGGCTTACCTGAACAGGTGTACTCGTCTCTGTCCTTTATTAAATTAGGAGAGGCAATGTCATTTCTGAGCTGCTGGGCCTGAGCACATGGAGAGAGTTACAGTGCAGAGGAAACTCCCTGGACCACTTTATGAACACCTCCCAGAAACCTACATAGCATGGCTGCATCTGAAAACTGTCTCAGCAGTCGGGGGCGTTATGAGGAACAACTGAGACAGCCTAGTCTCACACATCTGTTTCCCTGGGTGGCGAATGTTATGACTTGTAAAACTGTGGGAGGTGCACTGTAATACTGTTACCAGTAATAAGTTGCCACATCTTCAGGCTGCAGGCTGCTGTTTGTGAGACCCAATGCCACTAAACCTTGAAGGGACCCCAGGATGCAAATTGGATGCTCCATAGATTAAAAGCTTAGGGGTTTTCCTGCTTTCTGCTGATACAAATCAAAGTTTTATAAATTTTCACACTCACTTGAAAAGTGAAGGCGGCTCTCCCTTCTAGAGATGCAGAGAGGGAGGATGGAGACCGGGTCATCTAGATGTCACATCTTGCACCTAAGATTACAAACATAAAACAAGTATTCAGACAACTAAAAGAATTTATCTGAAGAACCAGGAGTACTGTCCACACTGCCCAAGTCAATTTCTAGTGTTCTCCTTCCTTTCCTGGGAGCCAGAACAGCAGTAGTGCCAAGAACTGAGTGGGAGCCCTCATGTTCATGCTGTGATCTGGCTGAGACTGAGTCTTAACTGAGGTGTCACCAGCCTATTAATAAATCTTCAGGGCAGAAAGATATACTCTGGAAACATGCACATCATCAAAATGGGCAGGCTAGGCTCAGCTGTAGGGCTGGCTCATCTCAGTAACTCAGCACAGGTCTGTTGTACCCAGGGTCCTGGGTCAGATGAGGATGGTACAAATTTGTATCCAGGTAATTTCTTTTTTTCCAAGCGTTTTTGTTTTTTTTACAAAAGAGATGTTGGTGATAATTATCACAACTGAAGTGGAAGTAAGGACTAGATGGAGTACGCATTTCATATTTGCATTAGCATTATGTAGACATCCTTGTTTTACAGAACACATATTCATGTCTTAGATTGTGTGTCTCTAAGTTATTTAACTTACTCTCAGATGGTTCTGATGGGGAGAACATGCTATACTTACTTTTTTTTAGTTGTTTATATATTTTATTTTAAAGATGTGGGGTACAATTCAGGATTAGGTAAACCAGTAGATATAATACAGGTAATATTTGGCCTCCCTTTGGTTCCCACTTTGCCTGATTTCTGATCAGGTACCCTTATTGATGTTGTGTCCCCACACCCACCCAGGTAGTGTCCTACTATTACCAATCACTTCTTATGGCATTATGGTAAAGGTTCAGGGTCTGCTTATGAGAGAGAACATATGGAACTCTGTTCTTTGTTTTCTGTGAGAGATCACTGAGTATTACAGACTCTGATCAATGCAAGATGCTGCAAAGTTCATATGTTTGTCCTTCTTTATGCCTGTGTAATATTCATCATGCACATGTACTGTATTTTTTTATCCAGTCCAGTTTCAATAGGCAGCACGGTTGGTTCTGTATTTTTGCAATTGTGAATAATGCTGTAATAAACATATGTGTACAGTTATCTTTTTTGGAGAATGATTTGAGAATCTCTGGGTATATTCCTAGTAGGGGGATTGCTGGGTCATATGGAAGGTCAATTTCTAGTTCTTTTAGAAATCTCCACACTGTTTTCCATAGAGGTTGAACTAGTTAGCATTTCCACCAGCAGTGTAGAAGCAGTCCCTATTCTCCACATACTTGCCAGCATCTGCTGTAATTCGTTTTATTAATAATGGCCATTCTTATTGGAGTTAGGAGATATCTCAAGTGGTTTTGATTTGCATTTCTCTGATGATTAGAGAGGCTGAACATTTTTCATGTATTTGTTGACTGCCCATATACCTCCTTTGAGAAGTGTCTATTCATGTCTTTTGCCCACTTTTTAATGGGGCTGTTTGTTTGTTATTTCCATTCAGCACATTTGCTTTCCTTGTAGATCCTAGATGCTAGGCCTTTGTCAGATAGACTGTTGGCAAATATTTTTCACATTCTGTGGGCTGTCTCCCCACTCTCTTGTTTTCTTTGTCTTTGCAGAAGCTTTTCAGTTTGATGACATTCCCCTTGTCTATCTCATCTCTTAGGGAATGGACACCTGGGGTTTTGATAAGGAATTGGTTGCCTACTCTGATTTCTGCAAGGGTGTCTTCTGTACTTTCTAAGATTCTTATCCTTTGAGGTTTCACTCTTAGGTCTTTGATGCACTTAGAGATGATTGTTGTGTGTGGTGACAGTTTGGGGTCCCGATGTACTTACATTTTTGTGAATACAAAATTATTTTGACATAAGAGTATTATTTATCAGAATGTGAAAATAGTCTGCATCATGTTGCAATGTCATTAATCTATTGTTCTTACCAGTATAAGGATATGTTGTTCACTGCAGGCAAACACAGTCAATACTATGATTCCTTAATATATGTCACTGTCACTCACAGATCCACTTTTATCCAATATTATTTTACTCTTAAATTCTCAGAGATGAAATAGGCTGCACCTTTTTCCTGGTGTGAATATTTCCTTATTCTGTCTCCATTCAACATAACCTATCACAGCTCATAAGCATGAAAGGCTGACCAGTGAGACCTCATTTCATTACTTCAACAAAAAACACTGCTGGTCTGTGCATGGCCCAGCCTTTTACCAGCAATGCCACTTCACTTTCCTCTTTTATTCTTCAGAGGTAAGTGAGGACATCATCCTCATCCTGATGCCAGCAACCCTGCCTGCATCTTCAGGAGAGAGAGAGAGAGAGACATCATTTCCTGTCAAGCCTGAACCAAGGTTCATAGAAAAACATCTGGGATCCAAATACAAGAGGCCTCAATTAGTGATGACAGAAGACATGTATAAATATCCCAGCTTCCTCACCTCTAAGGTGGATTAATCAGAGACCTTTTCTCTGTGCTCCAAGCTGAGCTTAGTTCCAGTTATCCTCAGTGTGAGCTTCTCAGTGAAGTATTAAGGTCATCTTTATCTGGTGGTTTGGAACAATCCAGGTCAAGAAAATGACAGTGAAATCAAATTTCCAGTTTTCTGGTTGACAATGTTAGCTTCTTCAGTTGTGGAAAGGTTGCCAGTAAATTTAAGGCCAGTGCAGCCTTTCTGGAACAGAGATCAATTCTGAGACATTTGGAATAAGGTCCTCATCCAGGGCTAAGGTGTGGCATGCACTGCCAGTGGGGTGCTGGGCTCTGGCCCTAGGCTGTGTAGGAAGCAGCTGATTTCCTAAGCCATGAGGGTGAGGACATGGGAGAAAAAAAAGGACCTACTTGGGGCTGCCTGGCAGGGGCTTCAGCAAAGGGAACTGCTAAAACATCCACTAGTTTTGCACTAAACCCAGAGCCCGAGACCAGGATGAAAATTTGAGAGACCAGGGCCTTAGGGATGGGCCTGGGCTCCTGAAGCCACCTGTTCTTGCCTCTCTCCTCACAGGGTCTTAGTGGCTGGGACCCTGTTGGAACAAAAGATGAAGGGTCAGCAAATGTTCCCACCCCTAGGGTCTCTGATCAGCCAAACTCTGTTACAATTAGAAGGAAAAGTAGTG
>NW_007220651.1:0-4374 GCF_000164805.1 Carlito syrichta | reverse complement strand
TTTCAGGAATTATCACTGAATTAAAGAAATGGATTCATCAGTGATTGGCTATCTTATATGGGTTATGGTGTCCCTTGTGTGGCATTGTTAGAGTAATTTACAGCTAATTGTGATGATAGCAAGCAGCTTCATGAGATGATTACTGAGCTTGAGGGGAAAACTGGAACATGACTGCAGTCTCATTCCCATGTCTCTCTGGTCCTGATAGTTTAGAGTAGGCTCAAATTCCCCAGTAAAATTTGCCTTTCTTTTTCATTGTATGCAAACAATTTCTGCTTGGAATATCTAGAGTAGTTTCCCTTATGTTATATGAATTTCAACTGATTCCTATAACATAGACTGCTCAGGCATGTTAAAGAAAAACTTAAATTGAACAGAATTTAATCTAGGAAAAAGTAATTTGCAGTTCAAACAGTACCCTGCCTGACAGGATAGGTTCAGAGAAACTACTTAGTTGCCACATAATTATATAATATTTATAGACAGAAAAAGAAAAGTGAGATACTGAAAATAAAATGCACAGAAACAGCAGGATTGGTTATAGTTTGGCATTGCCTCATTTGAACAGGGTTTGAACAATTGGTCACCTGTGACTGGTAGAATTTCTGTGATCAGTACAAGAGTAGGTTGTAGGCTGTGTCAATTAGGTTACAGTTCACTAAATAAGGAGTAGGAAGTAAACTTTTGGTCAAATGTGACAAATGTAAGGAGGCAGTTTTAGGCTTACCTGAACAGGTGTACTCGTCTCTGTCCTTTATTAAATTAGGAGAGGCAATGTCATTTCTGAGCTGCTGGGCCTGAGCACATGGAGAGAGTTACAGTGCAGAGGAAACTCCCTGGACCACTTTATGAACACCTCCCAGAAACCTACATAGCATGGCTGCATCTGAAAACTGTCTCAGCAGTCGGGGGCGTTATGAGGAACAACTGAGACAGCCTAGTCTCACACATCTGTTTCCCTGGGTGGCGAATGTTATGACTTGTAAAACTGTGGGAGGTGCACTGTAATACTGTTACCAGTAATAAGTTGCCACATCTTCAGGCTGCAGGCTGCTGTTTGTGAGACCCAATGCCACTAAACCTTGAAGGGACCCCAGGATGCAAATTGGATGCTCCATAGATTAAAAGCTTAGGGGTTTTCCTGCTTTCTGCTGATACAAATCAAAGTTTTATAAATTTTCACACTCACTTGAAAAGTGAAGGCGGCTCTCCCTTCTAGAGATGCAGAGAGGGAGGATGGAGACCGGGTCATCTAGATGTCACATCTTGCACCTAAGATTACAAACATAAAACAAGTATTCAGACAACTAAAAGAATTTATCTGAAGAACCAGGAGTACTGTCCACACTGCCCAAGTCAATTTCTAGTGTTCTCCTTCCTTTCCTGGGAGCCAGAACAGCAGTAGTGCCAAGAACTGAGTGGGAGCCCTCATGTTCATGCTGTGATCTGGCTGAGACTGAGTCTTAACTGAGGTGTCACCAGCCTATTAATAAATCTTCAGGGCAGAAAGATATACTCTGGAAACATGCACATCATCAAAATGGGCAGGCTAGGCTCAGCTGTAGGGCTGGCTCATCTCAGTAACTCAGCACAGGTCTGTTGTACCCAGGGTCCTGGGTCAGATGAGGATGGTACAAATTTGTATCCAGGTAATTTCTTTTTTTCCAAGCGTTTTTGTTTTTTTTACAAAAGAGATGTTGGTGATAATTATCACAACTGAAGTGGAAGTAAGGACTAGATGGAGTACGCATTTCATATTTGCATTAGCATTATGTAGACATCCTTGTTTTACAGAACACATATTCATGTCTTAGATTGTGTGTCTCTAAGTTATTTAACTTACTCTCAGATGGTTCTGATGGGGAGAACATGCTATACTTACTTTTTTTTAGTTGTTTATATATTTTATTTTAAAGATGTGGGGTACAATTCAGGATTAGGTAAACCAGTAGATATAATACAGGTAATATTTGGCCTCCCTTTGGTTCCCACTTTGCCTGATTTCTGATCAGGTACCCTTATTGATGTTGTGTCCCCACACCCACCCAGGTAGTGTCCTACTATTACCAATCACTTCTTATGGCATTATGGTAAAGGTTCAGGGTCTGCTTATGAGAGAGAACATATGGAACTCTGTTCTTTGTTTCTGTGAGAGATCACTGAGTATTACAGACTCTGATCAATGCAAGATGCTGCAAAGTTCATATGTTTGTCCTTCTTTATGCCTGTGTAATATTTCATCATGCACATGTACTGTATTTTTTTTATCCAGTCCAGTTTCAATAGGCAGCACGGTTGGTTCTGTATTTTTGCAATTGTGAATAATGCTGTAATAAACATATGTGTACAGTTATCTTTTTTGGAGAATGATTTGAGAATCTCTGGGTATATTCCTAGTAGGGGGATTGCTGGGTCATATGGAAGGTCAATTTCTAGTTCTTTTAGAAATCTCCACACTGTTTTCCATAGAGGTTGAACTAGTTAGCATTTCCACCAGCAATGTAGAAGCATTCCCTATTCTCCACATACTTGCCAGCATCTGCTGTCATTCGTTTTATTAATAATGGCCATTCTTATTGGAGATAGGAGATATCTCAAGTGGTTTTGATTTGCATTTCTCTGATGATTAGAGAGGCTGAACATTTTTCATGTATTTGTTGACTGCCCATATACCTCCTTTGAGAAGTGTCTATTCATGTCTTTTGCCCACTTTTTAATGGGGCTGTTTGTTTGTTATTTCCATTCAGCACATTTGCTTTCCTTGTAGATCCTAGATGCTAGGCCTTTGTCAGATAGACTGTTGGCAAATATTTTTCACATTCTGTGGGCTGTCTCCTCACTCTCTTGTTTTCTTTGTCTTTGCAGAAGCTTTTCAGTTTGATGACATTCCCCTTGTCTATCTCATCTCTTAGGGAATGGACACCTGGGGTTTTGATAAGGAATTGGTTGCCTACTCTGATTTCTGCAAGGGTGTCTTCTGTACTTTCTAAGATTCTTATCCTTTGAGGTTTCACTCTTAGGTCTTTGATGCACTTAGAGATGATTGTTGTGTGTGGTGACAGTTTGGGGTCCCGATGTACTTACATTTTTGTGAATACAAAATTATTTTGACATAAGAGTATTATTTATCAGAATGTGAAAATAGTCTGCATCATGTTGCAATGTCATTAATCTATTGTTCTTACCAGTATAAGGATATGTTGTTCACTGCAGGCAAACACAGTCAATACTATGATTCCTTAATATATGTCACTGTCACTCACAGATCCACTTTTATCCAATATTATTTTACTCTTAAATTCTCAGAGATGAAATAGGCTGCACCTTTTTCCTGGTGTGAATATTTCCTTATTCTGTCTCCATTCAACATAACCTATCACAGCTCATAAGCATGAAAGGCTGACCAGTGAGACCTCATTTCATTACTTCAACAAAAAACACTGCTGGTCTGTGCATGGCCCAGCCTTTTACCAGCAATGCCACTTCACTTTCCTCTTTTATTCTTCAGAGGTAAGTGAGGACATCATCCTCATCCTGATGCCAGCAACCCTGCCTGCATCTTCAGGAGAGAGAGAGAGAGAGACATCATTTCCTGTCAAGCCTGAACCAAGGTTCATAGAAAAACATCTGGGATCCAAATACAAGAGGCCTCAATTAGTGATGACAGAAGACATGTATAAATATCCCAGCTTCCTCACCTCTAAGGTGGATTAATCAGAGACCTTTTCTCTGTGCTCCAAGCTGAGCTTAGTTCCAGTTATCCTCAGTGTGAGCTTCTCAGTGAAGTATTAAGGTCATCTTTATCTGGTGGTTTGGAACAATCCAGGTCAAGAAAATGACAGTGAAATCAAATTTCCAGTTTTCTGGTTGACAATGTTAGCTTCTTCAGTTGTGGAAAGGTTGCCAGTAAATTTAAGGCCAGTGCAGCCTTTCTGGAACAGAGATCAATTCTGAGACATTTGGAATAAGGTCCTCATCCAGGGCTAAGGTGTGGCATGCACTGCCAGTGGGGTGCTGGGCTCTGGCCCTAGGCTGTGTAGGAAGCAGCTGATTTCCTAAGCCATGAGGGTGAGGACATGGGAGAAAAAAAAGGACCTACTTGGGGCTGCCTGGCAGGGGCTTCAGCAAAGGGAACTGCTAAAACATCCACTAGTTTTGCACTAAACCCAGAGCCCGAGACCAGGATGAAAATTTGAGAGACCAGGGCCTTAGGGATGGGCCTGGGCTCCTGAAGCCACCTGTTCTTGCCTCTCTCCTCACAGGGTCTTAGTGGCTGGGACCCTGTTGGAACAAAAGATGAAGGGTCAGCAAATGTTCCCACCCCTAGGGTCTCTGATCAGCCAAACTCTGTTACAATTAGAAGGAAAAGTAGTG
>NW_007220650.1:0-714 GCF_000164805.1 Carlito syrichta | reverse complement strand
GATTACTGAGCTTGAGGGGAAAACTGGAACATGACTGCAGTCTCATTCCCATGTCTCTCTGGTCTGATAGTTTAGAGTAGGCTCAAATTCCCCAGTAAAATTTGCCTTTCTTTTTCATTGTATGCAAACAATTTCTGCTTGGAATATCTAGAGTAGTTTCCCTTATGTTATATGAATTTCAACTGATTCCTATAACATAGACTGCTCAGGCATGTTAAAGAAAAACTTAAATTGAACAGAATTTAATCTAGGAAAAAGTAATTTGCAGTTCAAACAGTACCCTGCCTGACAGGATAGGTTCAGAGAAACTACTTAGTTGCCACATAATTATATAATATTTATAGACAGAAAAAGAAAAGTGAGATACTGAAAATAAAACGCACAGAAACAGCAGGATTGGTTATAGTTTGGCATTGCCTCATTTGAACAGGGTTTGAACAATTGGTCACCTGTGACTGGTAGAATTTCTGTGATCAGTACAAGAGTAGGTTGTAGGCTGTGTCAATTAGGTTACAGTTCACTAAATAAGGAGTAGGAAGTAAACTTTTGGTCAAATGTGACAAATGTAAGGAGGCAGTTTTAGGCTTACCTGAACAGGTGTACTCGTCTCTGTCCTTTATTAAATTAGGAGAGGCAATGTCATTTCTGAGCTGCTGGGCCTGAGCACATGGAGAGAGTTACAGTGCAGAGGAAACTCCCTGGACCACTTTATGA
>NW_007220649.1:0-670 GCF_000164805.1 Carlito syrichta | reverse complement strand
ATGTTAAAGAAAAACTTAAATTGAACAGAATTTAATCTAGGGAAAAAGTAATTTGCAGTTCAAACAGTACCCTGCCTGACAGGATAGGCTCAGAGAAACTACTTTAGTTGCCACATAAATTATATAATATTTATAGACAGAAAAAGAAAAGTGAGATACTGCAAATAAAATGCACAGAAACAGCAGGATTGGTTATAGTTTGGCATTGCCTCATTTGAACAGGGTTTGAACAATTGGTCACCTGTGACTGGTAGAATTTCTGTGATCAGTACAAGAGTAGGTTGTAGGCTGTGTCAATTAGGTTACAGTTCACTAAATAAGGAGTAGGAAGTAAACTTTTGGTCAAATGTGACAAATGTAAGGAGGCAGTTTTAGGCTTACCTGAACAGGTGTACTCGTCTCTGTCCTTTATTAAATTAGGAGAGGCAATGTCATTTCTGAGCTGCTGGGCCTGAGCACATGGAGAGAGTTACAGTGCAGAGGAAACTCCCTGGACCACTTTATGAACACCTCCCAGAAACCTACATAGCATGGCTGCATCTGAAAACTGTCTCAGCAGTCGGGGGCGTTATGAGGAACAACTGAGACAGCCTAGTCTCACACATCTGTTTCCCTGGGTGGCGAATGTTATGACTTGTAAAACTGTGGGAGGTGCACTGTAATACTGTTA
>NW_007220648.1:0-10864 GCF_000164805.1 Carlito syrichta | reverse complement strand
ACCAGCTCACACAGAATATTCTCCATTAATGATAAGACAACTCTCATATGTGCTCTATTAGTGGGTGATAGTGCCCACACACACTCACACTCCATTTCACAAGGGTCTTTATCTAAAGGAAGGAAGCTCTTGCTATCCTTCCATTGAATTCTGGAGGCAACATATCTCACATGTACAAGACTTGGTCCACCACAAATAGCAGGTGACTTGAATGGGACCTAGAGCTGCAAAGTACTGTGGAGCACGTATAGCCTCACTGCAAGGAGTCATGCCACTTGAGCTAGTGATAAAAAAGAAAACTTGAAAAACACTATCAATCATCTGGACATCATCAAAACTTGGAGAACTCTCCTCAAAATATTTTTTTCATGATAGCATTCTCTAATATATACCATAGTGTAAGCTACAGGAAATCTCAATTTTAAAATCATGAGCAAATTCATCAAATAATA
The DNA here is from genome assembly GCF_000164805.1 of Carlito syrichta. Classification (NCBI taxonomy): domain Eukaryota; kingdom Metazoa; phylum Chordata; class Mammalia; order Primates; family Tarsiidae; genus Carlito; species Carlito syrichta. Next base: position 10,412 of record NW_007220648.1, on the reverse strand, counting down.
TAAAGTATATTTTCTAAGAACAAGGGAATTATATTATAAGTAATAAAATCATCCAAAAATGCTATATTTGAGAATAAATAGCACACTATTATGTAAAAGGCCAATGAATAAATAAAATGGAAAATAAGAAAATTATCGTGAGCTGAAAGAAAACATGACAAATTTTGTTCAATGGAAAAAGTAGTGAATGTATATTTATCTCTGAAATTAAATCACAAAATGTGTAAATGAACAAGGAGAGCAGCTCAAACAATACCCTCAGATTTGACCTTAACATATCAATCAAGGAAGAGTAAGGTTAAAAACAAGTCTTTCCCCTGGGAAATTAACATCCATAAAAATGTGGGAATGTAATGAGCACAGGTGTATGGTTGAACTGTTGAACCATTAACATCATGTCATTCTAATAAAATGACCATTAAAAGTTTGAAAAGAGAAAATTCAAAAAAATGAGTAGATTAACTTCTCAGAATTCTTTGAAAGGGAACGTCAAATAGGATCATTCAACCATACTGTTATGTGGTATCTGTCTGAGACTCCCAAGAGCTTGCTCAAAAGCCAAAACTCATGCACTATAGACAGCCTAACATTTTTCTGATGGCTGATGAGAGTGATGGTCTCTAGGCAAACACAGGAAGATGCACCCTGAAGGTCTTCATTAGCAACTGGTGATGTCAGCACATTTTAGGGTTCCCTCTCAATGACATGATTGAGGCTTCCTACAGCATTAAGGGCAGCATGGAACTTTATCGGCTGCTCCATCAAGGATGTGGAAGCCACGCTCTGGAGGCTCTGTGGGGCTTGGGTGTCCTCAGTGAGGAAGGAGGAAGAGACTCTGGAAGAGATTCCTGGAGTGCCGTGGTTCCTGTTTATACAGAAGAGATGCCAGAATCCATGACTGATGCCTTGCAGCCTCTTTCTCAAAGGATCTCCATCATTTCCAAAAGGACACACCTGGTGTAGTCTTATTCTCTGGACACCAACACAATCACTTCTACTGCACTGAGAGACTGAGCCTCTTGGAAGGTTCATGTTTGGGGCTGTCATGAAATACAGTGTACATCTCACAGTAGCATCTTCACCTTTCAACTGGTGTTTGTGAGGTGAAATCAATAGCATTTTAGATGTATGCATGTCTCCACTTGTGAACACGTGGAGATATATATTCTGAAGATTTGTCATTATTTATATATTTATATATTTTACAAATTCTTTTCAAAAATTTGTTTTACTGTTTGTGTTTAAGAAATGATTCCCATGGAATATATTGTCTTGCAACAATTACGCTAAAATGATTTATTTCTTTTACCATTGTGGGATCATGTAGATCTGTTGATTCAAATAGTTTTCATTTTGATTCTATCATTACATATAACTAAATGCACATAGTTCAGTAACAATTTTGCATCATTATGTTTGTGAAATCTATAAAAATTTATATTTTTCTATGTGATTATTGATCAAAGATAGGAATCAGATTTATTTTCAAGAAATGATGACTGGAAACTTTTACTTTCTTTTTATAACAGTACACGAACAAAACTGGCATCTCCAAATCATTCTTGCTCTTAAAAAATATAAGCTGGGCTGAATGGCTCAGACTGTAATTCTGCACTTTGGGAGGCTGAGGTGAGTGGATTGCCTGAGCCCGCAGGTTCAAGACCCGCCTGGGCAACTTGGCGAGACCTCATCTCTACAATAAATCAAAAAATTAGCCAGGCATGGTAGTGCACACCTGTAGTTCCAGCTACTTGGAAGGTTGAGGCAGAAGGATCACCAGAGCCCAGCAGATCGAGGCTGCAGTGACTGGAAGTGGCCACTACACTCCAGTCTGGGCGATAGAGTGAAAATAAAAGATATATCAATTTGTTTTTGTTTTTGTTTTTAATTTTTTGAGTTGTCATTTCACTCTGTTGTCCAGACTGGAGTGCACTGGCATGCTCCCGGCCATTGCAGCCTCGACCTACTGGGCTCCAGTGATCCTTCCATCCTTCCACCTCAGCCTTCCAAGTAGCCGGAACTACAGGCAAATGCTACCACATCTGGCTAATTTTTTATTTATTTTAGAAACAAGTCTCGCCAAGTTGTCCGGGCGGGTCTTGAACTCGTGGGCTAAGGCAATTCTCTCACCTCAGCCCCCCAAAGTGCTGGTATTACAGGCTGAGCCATTGAACACAGCCCAATGTCTCAATTTTCTGGTACAAATATGAGGAGCTAAAATGCCAAAACAAACACTGTGAAAGGTATAAAAAATGAAAAGAATAAAATACAAAGCTATATACAAATCACACCAGAATGCAATGAAAGAAGTAAAAACCAGATAAACTACACCAGTCTGTGCTCTGATTTAGATACCTGCTTCTCACCATATACAAAAGTAACTCAAAACCAGGTGATCTTATTTTTAAAAAATTCCATCATTTACAATATCTATAAAAAAGATACCTTAGAATAAACTCACCAACGTGAGTGATCTCTACACTGAAAACTACAAAATATTAATGAAAGAAATTGGAGAAAATATAAATGGAAAGATATCCCTTGTTGATGAAATGAAAAACCTCATATTGAAAATGGCCACACTATCCAAAGTGATCTACAGGTTTAACATAATCTCCATCAAAAACCAATGACATTCTTCACAGAAAGAGTAAATTGAACAAAATCTAAAATTCATGTGGAAGCACAAAAGACCCCAAATAACCAAAGCAATATTGTGAAAACAAAACCAACCAACCACCCAAACAAACAAAAAGTCTGAGACATCATGCTACCTGATTCCTTCAAAATATACTACAAGCTATAGTAAAAATTGCAAGGCACTGACATAAAAACAGACACATACTCCAAAGAAAGAGATTTGAGGTCCAGAAATAAATTGATGCACCTGTGGACACCAGATTTTCAACAAATGTGCCAAGGACACACATTAGGGAAAAGATAATTTCTTCAAAAAATGATGCAGGTCAAATTGTATATCCACATACAGAAGAATGATTTAGATACCTGATTCTCAGTACAAACAAAGACTAACTCCAAAATTAATTAGAGAGGCATTAAAGAGTATAAAATCCCAAACTATACAATTATTAAAAGAAGACATAGGAAGTATGGTTTTTGACATTGGTCTAGACAAACAATTTTTTAAATCAAACCTCAAAAACAAAGATAGAAAAGCAAAAGTAGATAACCAGGATTACATCAAAGTTTTCACAACAAAGGAAATAGTTGAGGGAATGGAGACATACTACAGAACAGGAGAAAATACTTGCAAATTATGCATCTGCCAAGGTGTTAATAACAAGAATATATAAATTCAGCAGAATATTCAGCAGAAAAAAACAGTCAATCTGACTTAAACATAGAAAAATTAGCTTAAAAGATATTTATCAAATAGAAGCTATTGAAAATTCTCACCACAAAGAAATGATAAACACATGAAGTGATATGAAGTAACAGAGATGCTAAATAACCTGATTTAACCAGTATACACCAGTGTGTGTGTGTACAATTACAATGTGTCAATTGAAATATATAAAAAGAAAGAAATGGCAAGGTATATTAATGGAGAAAATGAAGACTAGATAATCTAAAATTCCAGAGTGAAAAAAAGAAAAGCCCTCATTCTAATTAATCCAATATTCATCTGACTTTTTGTTTTTCTGCCATGTTTGCCAAATGTGCATGTGGACAGAAATTTTGACACGTCACACACAAAAGGAAATGAACTTAGGAAGGACAACATAGTTGAACTTTGAAGGTTGCACAAGGCAATATCCAATACAGAGCTAGGTTGTTGCTGTTGCTGTTACTTTTAAAAAGGACATATACTGAGACCTGAGTTAGTCAACAGGGTGAGATTGCTGGAGTAGAAAAGGAAATAATCCTGAAGAGCCAGGATTATTTTTTTCCCAAGGCTGTCACTGTCAGACCATCCTTCATTTTTGTCTAAGTAACGGACATTGATTTCTATCCCTTCCTTGAGGGCCTTCTGGTTAACATCGCACTACATGTTACATCTCCACAGACCCAACCACATGATCTGGGCTGGACTGCTTATAAGGGCAGATGATTTTCAGAAGATCTCATTAGTTATGTTTGTCTGAGTTAAATTGAGTCTCTGCAGAGAAACCTCACTAAACCCTTAGTAATTACAGACCTAAAGGCCTTCTTGTCCTGCTGTCTTGTAAAACTTAACAGTAGTGAAGTCTCCACCTAGGAAGCCAGGCAGTGGTTCATTCAACACTGTGATTCTCCTCAAGAAATTTATCAGAACTTATTTTTAGGTTTATGTTACCAACATGCAATAACCTCTATTATATTCATACATATACAAATGAAAAAGCAGAAATATTGTCCAATACAGTAGACATAATAGACCATGTCTACTATATTTGTTTCATGTTCCCTTTCTTAAAATTATTATCACTTTGTAACCTTTCAGTGGTGAATAGGATAAATTCTATACTCTGTATTACTAGCTTATGCTTTTATGTTTAAAATCAAATTTTTGGATTTTCAATATCTCCCTTTATCTTCTCTCAGAAAGAGAGAATTGAGGTAATAAGATAGTTTAGCATTAGCACTTTGTACCTAATATACATTTACAAAATTATATTTAGACATTAAAACCCAAGATGTTTACACATGTCCTCAGTCAGCTCCTCATAAGGATGACTAGTGTGAAATGCTATTGCTGCTATTTTTATAAAGTAAGAAGATAAGAAGTAATAGGGAAAGTAGAAAAAAGAGAAAGTGAAAAATACCAATTTCTGAACATTACTAATAATTATCTTATTAGAATGTATAAAAACAGATGAGCCTCAGGATGCATTCAAATTTGTGGCAGTGGCCTGGTGTTTATACTGGTTACTTTGACAAATGTAAGAAGGGCAGGGAAGATTAGGATAAGCTTTTATTCAGTTGCAACCTGAGTCATATAGTTATCATGTCACAATCATCATCAGCTTGATGAGACCACTTACCTTTCTTCTATTGCTTATAACATGCCAAGGTTGTTGAAGTGGAGGGAGTCAAAAATGAGAGGCACCTGAGGTGTAACCAAGGCACTCATGAGACAAACTTATTCTCCTGAGTTCTCCAATATCTTCCTCTTACACACACTCAGAGAATCTGTTGAGCCTCTCCACACACAACCAACATACATAGACAGCTTCAAGCAGTAAAGTTTGTGTGTAGGACTGTACCACTTGAGAGGACAATAATAGACTTTGAGAGACCCAAGAAATCAAGAAACGAAAAAGCCATACTTGCTGTAAAAGTAGTGTTTAGTTCACTATATTTCATATATCCCTACCTCATGTTTACTATATATTTTGTGTATTCCTACCTCATGTTCATTGTACTTTATGAAATCTTAGTACTTTAAATCCTACCTCAGGCCCCGTAGAATTAGGCATATGCCGTGACTGATCGTGTAGTTATATAAAAAAATTGTTTTAAGTGGTGTTTGTATTTAGAACTCTTAGGTTAAGCATTGTCAGTCCTATTTGCCATACAGACTTCTGCTTTTACAACGGGATGTAAAAGTTAAAGCGATAAGCCCCTTTCAGACATTCCTTTCCTATCACCAGACTCTGAGGCGCTAGCTACTCTCTAGGTGGGCTTTAAATTGATTTAAAGCCACCTGCTTCCATGCCAGTGTTAATTTACACGCAGTGGCTATGTAAACCTGAAGGGAACAAAGACTTATAAAAAAAAAAAAAGAAAGAAAAACCGCCTTGCTATAAAACGCTTGTGATTTTATAAATTCCCAGAATTAGTATATGAATTTCTACCCCACATTCACTGTATGTGTTTGCAGCATTCATATTTAAACTTTGTTAAGTTTGGCTTTTGTTGTCCCATAATGACCATGTTATGTTATGTAAATGTTAAGCAAACAAGCTTTCCTAAGCATACCTTGGGATGGATTAGTAAACTTAAAAGGCTAATGTAACCCTTTGCCTGCCGGCTCAGGTTACTTCATATGCAGGGACTGTATGGGCCTACCTTATCTAACATTCCACTCTGCCCATTAAGTGGGTTTCTGTCAATCACAGGCAGCACCCACCAATACCAAGTGTTCCCGTACCCATTAGGAGAAATTACCCAATCATGTAAAATCAAGTTTAAAGTTCTTTCCCCTCCCTCTGTAATTGTGCATAAAAACTGCTTGCCATTGTGAATCGGGGCTCTGGTCCATGAAACCTCTACGGGTTTCATGCGTGAGCCCAGACTTGAGCCTGAATAAAGACCCTCGTGTGTTTGCATCGGAGCTGGCTCTTTGTGGTCTCTCTCTCTCTCTCATTAGAGTCTCAGGTTTAACACACTGTGGGAGGTTTATTTGCGTATTACATGCAGTAATAAACTTCCTCATCCTCAGCCACCACCCTGCTGATTTTCAGTGTGAAATTAGTGCCTGATTCAATGCCTCTGAACCTATCTGGAACCCCAGACAACCGGTTGGAAACCAAATGAATCAGGAGCATTGGGGATTGGCCTGGTTTCTGCAGGCACCAATTCAAATGGGTGTTTTTATTACTTGTAGGAGGCTCTGACTACACCCGCACGGGATGGTGGCTGACTCTCCAGTCATGACGGGCACAGATATTGGAGTCTGAGTCATCACAACATCCCCACAAAATCCTGAAATAATGAGAGAGAAATACAAGATCATGTATAAACACTGAGAAATTTTCACAATTTTCTGTTTTTTAAAATGTTGGGCTGCAAAATTTTTTATTTGAATTTATAAATAAAAAATATTTCATTTTTAATTTATAAATACAAGATTTGCAAGACACAAAAGGAAGTTGCATACACCATGCCCCTCTCTCTGTGTGACAGTCTTCACCAGAGTACAGGTCCCTCCCCTAACTGGAATATACCTCACTCTCACAGATATAAATAGAAAATTCCCAATTCTAGAGACATGCACATTGAACATATTGAGAGAACACACATGGGAGGCAGTTGGGCACCAGAGTTTATTCTCCCATTCCAATCTCCTTCCTCTTCTCCCTCTAATCTTACCTGGGACCCAGAACATCAGCAACCCCAGGAGCTGAAGAGGGAACCTCATTTTCATAAGTTGAACTGAGGAGTCCTGATCATTCAAGGCAAGGTCAAAGCTGAGATTTTATCTCACACTCCAAGGAAGTTTCTGCCTGGGGGATATTATTCAAATCTCCTGTTGAGTGCAACAGCCTGAAGACAGACAACAGAAAACTAAGGGCCTCTTTCGTGAGCAAATTGACGTAAAATGGCCTTTCTGTTTCAAGGAAGACTATTAGAGATAAAGTCTCTGTAACCTCAGTCAGAGAAGTGGCAAATAATGTTTCCTTCTATTTTCTCCATCTGTTTTCTGATACTTTAGCATTTTCCTAGGCACATTTTACACTTTTTAAAAAATAAAGTTGAGCTTCCATTGTATTTTATTATTCCTATTTATTTTTTGCTATTTTGCTTATAAAAGCCTAGGTTTGCTCTTTGCTACTTTTTTATTGAGATAAAGCACATATAGTAAAGAAAAGAAATGTGTGCAATGAACAAAGTTTTATGTATATTTACTATCCAGATTAAACTATAGACTATCAAAATCTCCAGATACTTCTCTCATACACATTTTCAATTAACAACAGCCTCCCCATTCCAAAAATGTAACAATCATTTAAACATCTCTAAAATAACCCCTTTGAATTCTATTTCATATGTAGTCATTAACTATTGACATCATTTTTCTTTTTTTTCTTTCTCTTCTTATTTTTAATTTGCTATTTGGATCTCTAGGAGCTGCCTCTGTTCCAGCATAGCTTAGTGTTTACCAATGATTAGGGCAGTTTTGCTAAAATATCATAAGCTCATGATGCTTCTGCCAGTTCACCTGAGTGTGGTTTGAGGAATTCATGCCAAATGCAGCAGCTCTTACCTCTCTGTACTTACACGCTATCCACATCCTTTATTTTAAGCTCTAAGTTTAATTGGTCCATAGGTAAATGGATTGGGGCTATTAGAACAAAAAGTTTGATGGAATTTGTTCACAACTCTTACATCTTCCTACCCTTCAACCTATGGCTTTTCAGTCCCATTCACTCTCCATATTCTTTGGTTTGTATGTGGTTTCTCAGTTAATATGCTGAAAGCTTTCCTTTTTCTTCTGTTTTTAACTGTTTCAGTCTATTTGGATAAAAGAATGAAAATTCATTTGATGGAAGTACTTGTATATATTTAAAAGACCAAATTGCTCCTCTGGAGGTTGTACATTCAAGAATGATTAATTTATATAATAAATTGATTACTATAGTCATTGCATATAATCTTGTGTGAATAGACATTTTTATATTTAAGAACTTGTCTAGCTTATATTAGTGGTGAATTTTCCCCCACTCATAAAACGGTTATTTATATGGGTTTTATTTTAAAGTCATTCCAGTTACATAGTAAAAAGGGTATCTTGAGAGTAATTTATTGAACAAGATAGGGGCATAACCTTAAAACATTGTCATAAAATTTCTACATGAAGGAATCCAGGAACATGACTGTTAACTTCCATAAGAAATGTTTTTTATTAATGGAACTAAGCTATATTTCATCAAACTTTTGTGACATTCCATTGGTACAATGAACAAAAAACATAAAGTCATTGCTATTTTGGATACTATGCTTCTGTAATTTTAATGATGGAAGAGCATCATTAACTAAAACTGGGGCACACAAGCGCAATCTTGTATGTAGAGTCTTCATAATGACTTTGCACTAACAAGTGCAGAATCATCTAGTTTTTGTTTGCATCATATGTGGCTTTTTGAAGTCTTCCTTTGACACTAATAAAATGCAGTTTAAAACTTGTAAATAACTGTGTTTTCCAGAAACATCATTCATGAGAACAAGGCAAGTCACCTTTATTCCTTCTTTTCTTAATCTAATTGTGAACCAGACCATTCTGCAAGTCATGGCTGATGTTCAATAGCTATCAAGCTCTTTCATATTCATCTTTGCACTCCTACACAAAAATTGAGGCATGATTGTCCACTTCTTTTGGTTAAAAATTTATAAAAACATTAAGAAAAAGGAGACGAAAAATTAACTGGATTTGTTGGTCCCTGCTATAGTCCCAACTACCCGAGAAGCTAAGGCAGGAGAATTGCCTGAGCCCAGGAAGTCAGTGCTGTGGTGAGTCAGGATTATGCCACAGCACTCGAGGGTGGGTGGTAGAGTAAGACCCCAACCAAAAAAGAAATCGAGACTAAAAGTGCTTTTCAAACTGAATGTGAATGAACATAAGAGCTACAATGAAAGGGATGGGGCATGGACTAACACAAATAACTTTTGGATAGATAGTTTGGTATCTACAGTCTCAGGTTAAAGAACAACAGAAATGAAAACAAATACCAAACTCTCTCATGCTACAATGTCTTTTTCTCAGCGGTGTGCTCTAGCAGTTTCAAAACACATTATGGATATTCTGGGATTGAGTAAATAAATGAAGTCAGGACTCTCACTAAGAGAGACGAAATGGAAGTCAAGATTCTCACTAAGAAAGACAAAAATCACAAATAAGGAAAGAAGGGGAAATAGAATGATACCCATGCAATTGTTCATTAATAAGTCTTGATAATTTCCTACTCACACTATTTGTATATTTTATTTAATTCTGAAATAACTTAAGACTGACAAAAAGTTTCAAAAATACACTTGTGTATTGGTTTAACACACTTTTCTTTTGCCTTTCCCTAACGTTAAACATCTTATATCTAACATAGCTATAATATAAGGATCCAAACCAGAAAATTAACACTGATACAGTGGTTTTAACTACATATTTGGATTTTGATGATTTTTCAACTATTGATTTTTTTAACTTCCATTATCAAATCTAGGATTCCATATTGCGTTAAGTTGTCATGTCTCTCTAATCGCCAATCTGTAACAATTCTTAATTCTTTGTCTTTCATGACTCTGATGCTTATAAAGTTTACTAATTAATAATTTTTAACAATACCTTTCTAATCTTTTCTCCTGATTCAAATTATACACTATTGACAAGAATATCACAGTAGAGATGATCCTTCACAGTCAGTGCATTACACTGAGTTACATAATGTCAACATGTCTTATAGCTGGTGATGATGAATATGAGAAATAAAATGTTTTTTGTAAAAAATTTTGAAGAGAAAAACAACTTAGGTGGCTGATTTTATCACTTTTGCTATTTTGTCATGAGCTTGCTTTGTTAGAAGTAGTCTATTTTTATCTGAAGCTATCGATAAAATTTTTTTTTCAGAGTTTAGTCCTTTTTAAAGTATGCTCCCTAATAAAGTACACTGAAGAAATAAATTTTGCTCAAGCTTAAATGGTAAATGATTCTGTGATGGCCATTTATCATTGGAATGTTGATAACCTGAAGAAAG